>NW_006399807.1:15107757-15128699 GCF_000299155.1 Elephantulus edwardii | reverse complement strand
ACTCAGCAACTCTAAGGTGGGGGGGGGGGAATCAGGACTATAATCAAGAAAGTCCTCTGAGAAAATGCTATTCTGTCTCTCATATGGAATCTATGAGTCCATTTTGGTGGGATCCAAGAACTTCTCTTTCACTCTCCTGACTGACTTGTCACAAAATCTCCTAGTTTCTTAGCTAATAACATTGAGAAAACTGAACAAGGCAATAAAAAACCTGTTGCTTAGAATGTACACCACCAGTACATCTGCTGGCTTCTCTGAATTATTTAAGACAAACAGCTCATGGCTCTTTTCATTTCAAATTAAAAATGCTATCTACTGGCAGGTGTTAAACTTTGAGAAAAGATGCTCAATAGATTAACAAGAATTTATTAAATCAAGAGTGATTTATGGAATATTTATGCTTTCTGAAAGATTCTTGGGAATTTACAAGAGATTACAAAAGATAGAGGCATATTTAGAATCAAGCTATGTGGTAGGCAGGATGCATTCACATGGGAGAGTGAGTAATAAGGCAAACAGGAATTCTCAACTTTAACCTGTATCAGAGTCACCTGAAGAACTTTTGAGAGCACAGATTTCTGGGCCCTACCCTTTGAATTTCTGATTCTATAGGTCTGAAATAAGGCTTGAAAATTGGCATTTCTAATCAAATTCCTAGGTGATGTTGAGGAGCCATACATACACTGGTATCCACCATTGCAAAAATACTGAATAAGCTAGTGCTTATGGCTGGTGTGCCTCTACGTGGGATGATGCTGATGGAAATCAGCCTTGTGCAATGACATTTAACCTAATTATAGGAAGGGAAAATATGTAAATATGGATGATAGATGAGGGATAAAAGTATTCTGAGTGGAAGAAAAATTGAGTCTTCTGAAATAAGGTAGCTCTGACGGCATAGTCCTTACAGAGTTTCACTCCAAACCCAAAGGCCATGCTTTTCACGTGTTTCAAACCTAACGGTGACTCTGTTGGAGTTTGTTCCCCAAAGGAAACGTCCCTCAAGGTTGTTGTTCACAAACAGGCTGAAAAACTGTCCCAGGGACACACAAAAAGACATTAGTAGACTATTGGAACAGAAAACTTATTGATGATAGGAGTGGCACCGTAAGTTTCCAGCAGTGGCTACCTGGAGAATTTTCTGCTCAAGGTGAGGGGCAATGTCTAACTATTTTATACCCCACACAAACATAACCCAATACATAATAAAGTTAAGAATACATAGGCTGATGGAAAACTTTGACATTGTGGAAAATATGCTTAAGGGAAAACAGTCACCTGCAAGATGTGTATCTAGTTATGCAGGCATAACTAACAACAAGAGGGAGTGGTCAGTTTTGCCATCACTCCAGGAAGAGAATAGCTAACAAGTCTCCTAGAAACTCAGCTAGATCAGGGTAAGTGTAGCCATTTTGAAAGGTTTATAGGGTTTCCCATTCAAGCTCCAAGGGAAAAGTTGTTGTTGTTGTTATGTGCCATCGAGTCGCTTGCAACTCATAGCGACCCTATGTACAACAGCCCTAAACCCTGTTTTATCCTGTGCCGATCACACTGCCTCTGACACACCCACCCGAATACCCCAGTCACTGAATCAATCCACCTCATAGAGTCTTCCTCTCCTGCACTGTCCCTCCACCCTCCCAAGCATGATGTCCCTCTGCAAGGACCTGTCCCTCCAGGCAAAATGTCCAAAGTATGTCAGACGAAGCCCCAGAATCCTTGCTTCTAAGGTGTAGCCTGGTTTAGCCCTCACCAGGATGAATCTGTTTGTTTTCTTGGCAGTCCGTGGTACATTCAATACTCTTCTCCAGCACCACAGCTCAAAGGCATCAATTCTTCTGTCCTCCATAGTCATTGTCCAGCTCTCTGATTCATAATAAGTGATTGCAAAGACCATGGTCTGTATCAAATGCACCTTAGTCTCCAGAGACACACCGTTGCTCTTAGAGAGGTCCCTAATAGCAGACTTTCCCATTGCAATACATTTTTTTATTTCCTGGCTGCTGGCGCCAAGATTGTTGACCATAGAGCTGAGCAAACTGAAGCTGTGAACAATCTCAATCTCTTCGCCATCCATCCTGCTGCTACCAATTGGTCCAGTGGTGAGAATCTTTGTCTTCTTGACATTGAGCCTCAGTCCATACTGAAGGCTGCAGTACTTGACCCATAATAATATCTCATTCCATGTGATTTATAGCTTCAGAAACCCAATGAAAATCAGCTATGAATTTGACTCAATGCAAATAAGCGAATTAATATGATCTGAGACAGAATTTGTGTGTGTGTGTGTGTGTGTGTGTGTGTGTGTGTGGATTGTCTTAAGAAGAGTACTTGTTTTGCTGCTGTTGTTGTTAAGTGTCATGGAGTTGAGCACAACCCATAGCGACCCTATGAACAATATATCTAAATCCTATTCTATAACTATTATTGTTTCTCTAATGTTCATGGACTTTTCAAAGGCATGTTGTTTAAGAAATGGATCAATCCTGCTTCCAAGCCTGTCTTAATTGGAAGCTCCACCACTGTCCACCATGGGTAACGGTTACGGCATTTGACACACCAATGGGACAGTGTTCAGAATCACAATAACCCCAAGTTATCTCAGTAAAGCAAACTGACAGACCAGTGTTGTACCACTTAGGAGAATGTTCTTCTCAAGCGCAATTAACACCAGGTTGGAGGGCCATAGACCTGAGAGCCCATCTGACTTTTAAATATAAAGGCCCACCCACCAGGTTCTGATTGACTTAAACAAGAAACTGTGAGCCCACAGCCGATCATTAGCTAAGTCCAATTAGCTCACACATGATTGTGAATTAATACAAAAGCCAACCAAACTGTTTACGCCCAACTTTCAACTAAAACAAGAGAAATTACCTCCAGAATCCAACTGCTTCACACATGAGCCTCCGAACTGGAGATTTAGTCAGGGCCCATGTTTTGGACAGAATTGATAAATGAGTTTTGAGTGAAAAGAATGGTTTTCTGAATAAAATATAAATAAGATGAGGAAGTGGCTCACTTAAGTGCAGTTTCCTTATTGATAAAATACTAGACTTTGATGTTGGCTTGGCACTACAGATAATGGAAAAAAAATGTTTGTTTTATTTTTAAAAGAACATTGAGCAATACAAGTTTATTGCATTGATGGTGCTAGAAGACACAAAGCCAGACACCCCTACCTTGTTGACTACTGGTGCCATACTGGCAATTTTCTGCAGGCTCAGTTTGCTCACTGAAGGGTTTGCATCATTGACCCAGTTTCTGAAGAGGACCAAAAATTCTTCCGGAAATGGATCCTTGAAATAGTTATTCAAAAGCTGGTGAGAGGAAAAAAAAATTAGCTGATAAGCAACTTGAAAGGTGAATTATTTTCATATCAATCATAAAAATTAAGGATTTTAAAATAAAATTTGAACACAAATCATGCAAAAACTCCAAATACTTATTCCTACATATATCTCTGTACTTATAGAAGGAGGGAGAAGTGTCAGCCGGTAGAAAATAGATACTATATCTGTTTGTCCATCCGCTATTTCCTCCTCTGTTGTTGGAAACAGAATGAATCAATTCTGTCTGTCTCTGGAAGTGTTGTCAGGAGGAGTTCCTTGACAGTGAATGTTTATATAAATAGGTATGCATAGTTTAAGAGCCATTCAGACAACACTCAACCCCATATATGTCTATACATTTGTTTATGGTCCCACAACATAGTCTTTTCTAAATAAAGCCATTTCTCCTTTACTTTATGATTTCCCCTTAGTGGTTTAAATACCTCCACAAACAAGACTCTTTCAGCACTAAAATATAGATGGGAAACTGGAAAGTGAGGCAGAGGGCATGTCTCTGGGTGCTGGCTTTCAGGCTTTATCTGGAGGACAATTAGGCTTTTCTGCTGGATGAGTTCTACTCCCTACCCTCTGGGTTCCTCTCACTCCATCAGCTCCCACCATTTTCCTCTCAGGTGCTGAGGTCCCTCATGTTAGATAGAAAAAGAGTATTGAGGGTGAGAGAGAGAAAGAAAGAAACTGGTCCTAAGAAATGAACAGGCCTTTATGTCATGGTCTGAGAGGGACACCAAGTGACCAGGAGCAGAGAAAGTAAAAAAAAAAAAAAATGGCACACAGGCAGTTGGGGACAGTTTCTTCTTATAGGGGTCCTGGGAAAGACTAAGAAAGATGATATTTATCAGAATTTATGGGATGTTAGTTAAGTTTGGTTTAGGCTATTGTGATCAGTCCCAGAAGCTCATCAGGATCCATTGTCTGGTATGGTCTTTCAGATGGCCTGCTTTGATGTTATTAAGTTTCTCAGGAAGTGATCAGTTCTGGGGATGGGAGACTGCTATATTCTTCCTATATCTCTGTCCTACCAGAAGTTTTAATGACAGCAGTGGTGATAGGGAAAACCAGAAATGGGCTTTCTTAAGGTTTACTACGGTGTTCACACATTAACTACATAATTATCTTTTCACAGATTATATGGCTATCCAGGAAATCAAAAGACAAATAGTATTGGAAAAGTATGCTGTCAGAGACATCTCCAGAGTACTGAAGAGCAACAATGTCAGTCTGGAGACTAAGGTGCACCTGATCCAGATCATGGTCTTCACAATTATGTGCTATGCATCATAAAGCTGGACAATGACAAGGGATGATAGAAGGATAATTGATGCCTTTGAGCTTTTGCACTGGAGAAGAGAGAATTGTATATACCATGGACTGCTAAGAGAGCAAAGAGGTTCATCTCGGAGAGTGTGAAACCAGGCTACTCCTTGGAGACAAGGATTCTGAGGCTCCATCTGACATACTCTGGGCATGTTGCAAGGTGGGACGAGTCCTTGGAGAGGTTCAGCATGCTTAGGAGGTTGGAGGGACAGCACAAGAGAGGAAGACCCTTGATGAAATGGATTGACTCAGTGAGTGGGGTAATGGGAAAAGAAGTGTCAGAAACAATAAGATTGGCTCAGAATAGAGCACAGTTCAGAGCTATTGTACATAGGGTTGCTATGAGTTGCAGACAGTTTGACAGCATATAACAACAACGATAACAGCATGGCCATAATTATATTATACTAATAAATCATTGGAAGCAGGAGCGGCATCCACTTCTGAAATGGTTTGCCTCCGGAAACTCTATGTATGAACAGTGCTCAGGCCGTTCGTTCATAGTGTCGCTATGAGTCGTCTACGACTTGACGGCATCAAACAAAAACAACAACAACAACAACAACAATAAATCATTATTTCTATGAGGCAGCTACACTGCTAAAAATTGAAGAGGAGGGTTTGGATATAATGGTGAGTGGAACTGTCTTAATTTATGACCTTTGAACTTTATAAAAAGTTAAGAGTAAAGATACTATACGATGATACTACTCAATATTAATTATATTAGGAGACCATATTAAAAAATTGTTTGGGGTCAATTTCTCCATAAAGGTTTTTTTCCCCTTTATTGCTGTTGCTGTCATGTGCTGTTGAGTTGCCTGCAATCCATAGCAACCTTATGCACAGCAGCTCCGAACCCTGCCCTGTGCTGAGCCAGTCTCTCTAATTCTGACACAACAACCCCCACTGTCCCAGTTGCTATATCAATCCATCTCATCTGGGGTCTTTCTCTCCTGTGCTGTCCCTCCACCCTTGCAAACATAATGTCCTTCTTTAATGACCAGTCTCTCCTGGTCATGTGCCCAAAGTATGTGAGCTGGAGTTTCAAAATCCCAACCTTTGAGAAGAAACTTAGTTTCCCCCTCTCCAAGACAGACCTATTTGGGTTTTTTTGGCAGTCCATGGTATATTCAAGCACCACAATCAAGGCATCAATTCTTCTTTTGTCATCTTTAGTCATTGTCCTGCTTTCTGACATATAGCCAGTAATTGTGAAGACTACGGCCTCGATTAGGTGCACCTTAGTCTCCAGACTTACACTGTTGATCTTCAGTACTCTGGAGAGATCCCTGACAGTAGATTTTCCCAATGCAATTCGTCTTTTGATTTCCTAACTGCTGGTGTTAAGAGTGTTAATTTTGGAGCTGAGCAAGCTGTAATTGTTAACAACCTCAATCTCTTCTCTATTTATCATGGTGCTGCAATTGGCCCAGTGGTGAGAATATTTGTCTACTTGATTTTGAGCTTCAATCCATATTGAAGACCACAGTCCTTGGCCTTCTACAGCAAGTGCTTCAGGTCTTTTTCAGTTTCAGCAAGCAAGGTTGTGTCATCTGCATAAGAGAGGTTGTTGAAGAGTCTTCCTCCAATCCTGATGCCCTATTCCTCCTCATAAGGCCCATGATTTGTTCTTCAAATAGATGGAAAGGGTATGGAGACAGAATGCATCCCTGACACACTCCTTTCCTGATTTTGAACAATGCAGTGTTTCCCTGATCTGTTCTGAGGACTGCTTCCTGGTCTAAATAGAGGTTTTGTGTGAGCACAATGATGTGTTTTGTGATTCCCATTTTCCTCAAGGTTAGCCATAATTTATCATGATCCATACAGTCAAATGCCTTTGCATAGTCAATGAAACACAGATAGACATTCCTCTGGTACTCTTTGTTTTCTGCCAAGATCCATTTGGCATTGGCAATAATATCTCTAGTACCATGACCTTGTATCTCTGATAGTTCTCTGTCAATGTACTGTTGCAGTTGTTTCTGAATAATCTTCAGCAGGATTTGCTAGGGTGTGGTATTAGTGATATTATTTTTATAATTTCCACACTCTGTCAGGTTGCTTTTTTTTTTAATGGGAATAAATATTGATCTCTTCCAGTCAACTGGCCAAGCAGTTGTCCTCCAGATTTCTTAGCACAACTTGGCAGGCACATCTAGGGCAGCATCTATTTGTTGAAATATATCAATTGATATTCCATCAATTCCTTGGGCTTTATTTTTTTTTTATTGTCAAGTCCTTCAGAGCAGCCTGAAATTCCTCCTTCATTACCATTGCCTCTTGATCATGGTATTGTTTCTTGAAATTCTTCTGTTTTAGCCACTTATTTTTGCTATAATGACTCTGTATACTCCTTCCATCTTCTTTTAATGTTTCTTGAAGCATTCAATATTCTGCCCATAGCATCTTTAAGCATTGCGACTTGTTGCTTGAATTTGTTCTTTAGTTCTTTCAGCTTAAGAAGTACTGAGTGAGTTTGGCCCTTTTGATCTTCCAACTCCAGGTCCTAGCACATTTCATAATACTTTGTTTTGTTTTCCTGAGCTGCCTTTTGGAATCTTCTATTCAGTTCCTTAACTTCTTGATTTCTTCCCTTTGCTTTGGCTTCTCAGTGGTGTAGTGCAATATTCAGTCTCTTCTGACATCCATTTTGATCTTTTGTTCTTTACACTATACAATTACACTATGCAATTATAAGGGAATTCTGGCTGTTTAGGACTAAGGAACTATGCTATCAATCAAAAGGCTGGTGGTTGGAATCTAAGAGCTGCTCTGAGGGAGGAAAATGGTCCCTTGTGATTTAGTGCATCTGAAAACCTAAGAATTGTTTATAGTTTGAAGGAATATAATAATAACAAATATAATGTAAGAAGCACTTGTGATCTAGTGAGTAACAACTTGCACTGCCAACCCAAAACATGGGTGGTTTGAATCCATCTGGTGTTCTGTCTGAAAAATGATGGACAGTCTCCTCTCCTATGATATACAGTCTCTGAAAATCTGGTAGTGGGTTAGTTATGAGTTGGTTCCAATTCAAGGTCACATAACTACAACAACATACAAGTGTAATGAAAGCACATTTGCCAACTGTAATTAGTGCAGGAGAGGAACATTTAAAGATGAACTTGGATTGTGTAGTTTAAAAGTATAAAATTGGAATTTAAAATAAAAAAGTGAAATCCAGATTTGGACTTAAGGGAGAGTTAATGTTAACCTGGTAAAATGAGGTTAATCCCTTCAAGGAAGGAAAGCCATGTACGAAGACCCTGATGTGAATGAAATAGGGCATGTGATTCCCTAAAAGAAGGGAAGAGTGATAAGAATGGAGAGGAAAAGGATGGTAAAGCTTGAGGGCAGGCAGGGTAAGGATCCTCGAACCTGAAGGCCAGGCTAAGGAGTATGAGTCCTTAAGATGCTGGGAAAGATGGAAGGTCAGGAAAAGAGAGGTAGAGCCTTAACCTGACGGATTGAGACAGTGTTATCACAATGGGCTTGATCGTGAGAGACTGAGGATGCTGTAGGATAGGGCAACGTTCTGATCTGTTGTTCATACAGTGTCTAGGAGTGGTGGTCAACTCGACAGCATCTAACAACAACAAATTCTTCATAACCAATAATCAAAAAGAAGGTGCAGCTATGCGTCTTATAACAAAGCAGCCAAAATGCAAATATTGATAAAAATCTCTTAGAAACATTATTAATGTTTTAGAATACATAATTTTACAGTAAAATTTAAATATTACTGAATCAAATCAAATATGTAGAGAAAGGAAGAGACAGGGAAAAAGAAAAATATGTTTTAGTTAAATCTTTCAAGAAACTTTCAATCTAAATGTTTTTGTTGTTGGTTGTTATCGAGTTAAGCACTATTCATAGCGACTCTATGAACCAAAGACCTAAGGTCTTTCCATAACTATTGTCAATTCCAAGTTCATAGAGTTTCCAGAAGCATGTGGTTTAGGAAGCGGACGCCACTCCTGCTTCCAGACCTGTTTTACAACTGGGAGCTCTACCAAACTCTGTCCACATTGTGAAACAATTCTGGTATTCAACACCCCAATGGTACAAGGTTTAGCATCACAGCAACCCAGATTACCTCATATTGCACACTGATAAAGAGTGATTTACAAAGTGGAAGAGTGTTTCTCTAGATATAAACATCACTAGTTTCATCCTGGGAAGGGTTAAACTGGGTGGTTCCTTGGAGGCAAGGATTCTGAGGCTTCGTCTAACATACTTTGGACATGTTGTGAGGAGAGACCAGTCCTTGGAGAAGGACATCATGCTTGGGAGGGTGGAGGGACAGCACAGGAGAGGAAGGCCCTCTATGAGGTGGATTGATTCAGTGACTGGGATAATTGGGATGGGAGCATCAGAGGCAGTGCCATTGGCACAGGACAGAGCAGAGTTTAGAGCTGTTGTTCATAGGGTCGCTATGAGTCGCAGGCGACTCGACCGCACATAACAACAACAACAATTTCATTTGTCAGTGGTTAAGTGTTGTCAAGTTGAAGACGACTGAGAGTAAGTTTTGCACAAAAGACCTGAACTCTGTTCTATAACTACCATTTCTGTACAAAACTCTGTTCTATAACTAACATCATTTCTGTATATTTATAGAGTTTAGAGAAGTAACTTTCCCAGAGCAGAATAAAAGAAGCAAGGTGCGTATTTTCCAACTGCATAATAATAATAATAACCCACCAAAAAGGATTACATGGGGAAGGAGGAAGTCTAAACATAATTAGAAATTTAAGAAACTCTCCTCTCTTTGTTTTGTGACTCAAAATCTTAAGCCTTTGAAGAAATAAACCCTACAATATAGAAAGCAAGGAAAATAATAAAGGTATATAAGAAAATAGTTACACTCTATTTGGAAGTAAATGTGTAAACTGATATTAAATATTTCATTAAAGATAAACATTTTTTATTTCATAAAATTAAGAGAAACAAAATATCACCAAAAATAAAATTAAGGCTAAGGAAAATTAGAATAAAGAAATAGTAAAGATTAAAAGAGATATGTTTTAGTTGGGGAAAAAGGAAAACCTTAGAATGAAATCTAGTAGTGTAGGCTCAAAAAATATTAATAAATAAATTTAATGTTCATATTGCACACCGAATGAGTTTCTTTTAGATTACATTATAGGAGTTCAACTTATGTTTTATACCTTATTACATGTACAAATGTAAAATACAATACCGGTTAAATGAGACATAAAATAAAAATAATGATACAAATGAATTATGCAAGTTTGGAAAACATTTCTAATTTGTTACTACAATGTTAACTAAATTAATTTACAAATCCTTCAGAAAGCTTTACAAGTAGAAAACACAGTATATGAGTATATTCCTTTTAGTCTGTTTTGCTAAATGTGATATTTGAAATTATCTCACTTTTTAAATTTTGGTTTTTGTTTGGAGTTTTTTTAATACTGGTTTTCTCACGAAGTTCATATACACTGTTTTTCACACTGGCCTTCATTCATATTGTGTTCTATACAGTCATTCCCATGTATTATGTTTAAAATCAGTCACCATTGGACCTTGCCATGATTACCCAATCTTTTCAGGTCTCTGCCAAATTCTTCACATTTTCTTCTCCCCCACACCCCCATTCACAAAACTGTGCAACTCTGTGGTTTTCCCCCTACCCATACTCATCCATTTGTTCTCAACTCCTACCCTCCCTTGGTTCTCCATATATGTTTTTTTAGTTACTCTTCTACTTTTACAATAATGGTCTTATGCAGTATTTGTCCTTTTAAGACTGAGTTAGTTCACTCAACATAATACTCTCCAGTCTCTCCCAAGTTATATAGAAATTTTCAAAATTGTTGCTCCTGAGTGCTGCATAGTATTCCACTGTGTGAATTTACCTCAGTTTCTCAATCCATTCAGTTGTTCTTGAACATTTGGACTGTTTCCATGTTCTTGTGATGGTAAATGAAATAATCTCAAATTTTAAAAAAATATATTTAATACCTTATGTAAATTGCTTTTTACAATATTATTTTTTTTAAATTTATTTACAAAGTTTAAATACACTGTCTTTTCACAAAAGATCTTTCTCATTTCCTGCACCCTACGCACCCAATGAATTGTGCAATGATTAGCACAATCCTATGATTAGCACCCTACCCCCACCCCATCATCACCCCTCTATTTCCACCTCTTCCACCTCTTCCTTTCCCACCTTGGATCCTCAGACTTATTCTACAATAATGATTTTATACAGTATTTATCCTTGTGGGACTGAGTTAGTTTACTCAGCTTAATACTCTTCAGTCACCCAAGTTAGGTAGTAATTTACAAAATGATTGTTACTGCATGCTGCATAGTATTCCATTGTATGAATATCACAACTTCTCAATCTATTTGTTTGTGGTTGGACATCTGGGATGTTTCCATGTTCTATGTTTCCATGTTTCCTTATAAAGATTAAATCCCTGTGTTCATCAAAATCGTTTTTCAACAGAGCAAAAAGAAAGCCTACTGACTGGGAACAAACATTTGACAATATCATCTCAGACAAGAGTCACATAATGAAAGTTTATAGCATATTCCTGGGTCTCCACAAGAAAAAGTCTAATAACCCAATTACAAAATAGGCAAAAGAAATGGAAAGAATTTTCACAGAGGAAGATATTCAAATGGCTGACAGACACATGAAGAAATGCTCCAAATCATTAGCAATAAGAGAGATGCAAATCAAAACTGCTCCAGTAGCAGTGGCAAAGTTTAACAGGACAACAAGTAATAAATGTTGGAGAGGATGTGGTGAGATAGGAACTCTTTTACATTATTACACTACGAACATATTGGTGGGATTATACAATGATACAAGCAGTCTGGAAGCCAGTTTGGCACTTCCTCAAAAAGCTGAACATAGATATTCCATATGACCCAGCTATTCCACTGCTTGGAATATTCTCCCCCAAAATGAGAACTCAGGCTCAAACAAAAACATGTACACCGTGTTCATAGCAGCATTATTTACCATTGCAAGAACATGAAAACAATATTATTTTTCTAGAAAATGAGATTCAATTAATTTAAATTCAATTTGCAGTAACTTTTCTACTCTTTATTAAGCAAAAATCTGCATCAATGTTCTTGATTCAATATAGCATTTAATTCATGATGGCATTAATATTCATAGACAAGGTAATGTGGTTCTACGTCTTAGAAGATAAAGGATTATTTGTTCAATTTTTTTTCTTTTCCAGATAATCTAGAGTATAATTATACACTAAGCATTACCATTTTAATAAATCAAGTTATCCTAGTAATATAAAAAATGTGTTTGTGAAAATTCACTTTCCATAGTAAAAGATAAAAGTCAACTCCAGAAGCATGTTAAAGGACAACCCTTTCATGGTCCATGTTTAACTCCACTCTGCCCCTCCCAACTTCAGGTGTCTATCATACTCTTAACTCTTGTTTAAAACAAATAACTACAAACAGAAGTGAGAGGCCTAAGGGTTAAGTTTAAGTAAAGGAATGAGATGAAAACTCAGTTGTTCCAAGACTCCTAATAAAACTCACTTCAGTGAGGAATATCACTATGATGATACTGTCTTCTGACCTTCTAGGATCTTCTACCGAGAGCTTGTAGAGATAATGCAAGGTTTCTGGAAACTGTGGAAACCGACAGTTACTGAGAGCTCTGTAAAGAAGAATGGGGTACTGAGTTAGAAAAACAGAAGAAAATGCGATTTACATTAGCAAATGTTAATGGTGGTACAGAAAGAGTCATAATCCTCATCTTTTGCTCCACTCAGATAAAAGAAAGATATTTCCAGCTTATTGTTAACTGGAGCCATACTTTGACTTCTATACACTACACTACACACCTTATGGCCATTTGGATCAGTGTAGGAAAAATACTGTGAAAGAACTTATATTTTAAGATTCTAGGTTAGTATTCATAAGAAATGCTCCTAAAACATTAATGTGTATTCAAATCATCTGGGGAGTTGCCTTAAATTTAGATTCTAAATCAGTAGCCCTGGGGTTGGGTTTGTTTTTGTATTTAAGTGCCATCAAGTTGAACACACATAGTGACTCTATAAACAATAAATCTAAACCCTATTCTTTCCTGTGCCAGTCTCACAATCTCTGATTTACACAAGCCTATTTATTGCAGTTACTGTGTCAATCCATCTAGGTAAGAATCTTCCTCTCTTTTTCTGACCCTCCATCTTTACAAGCATCATGCCCCATCCCTGGAATATCTTCTCCTAGTAACATGCCTGAAGGATGTGAGAAAAAGCTTTTTCATCCTTGCCTCCAAGGGCCACTCTGGCTTCACTTTCTCCAAGATATATCTTTTTGTTCTTTGATAGTCCATGGGATATTCAGTACTCTTCTCCAACACCACAACTAAAATACATCAATTCTTCTTCTGTAATCTTTATTATTTGTCCAGAACTCAGAAGCAAGTGATTGAAAAGATCATGGCTTGAATCAGGCACACCTTAGTCTTCAAACTGACATCATTGCTCTTCAGTAATTTGGAGTGGTCCCTGACTTCATACTTTACCTGTTCAATATATCTCCAGATCTCCTAACTATTTGTACCACTTGTATTGATAGTAGGTCCAAGTAAGATGAAGTCGTGGATAGGATCAGTCTTTTCTCCATCTATCATGATGTTTAGAAGGAAGAGTGGCATCCACTTCCATAATAGCTTTCCTTCAGAAACCCTATGAACCTGGAGAGAGGATGAAAGGCACCCAAGCATCGAGGACTCTCCTTCATAGGGTTGCTATGAGTCGCCTGCGACTCGACGGCACTTAACAACAACAAATACATCATGATGTTGCTTATTGTTCCAATGGCGAGAATTTTTGTTTTCTTGACATTAAGATACAATCCATATTGCAGGCTATAGTCTTTGATCTTCTGCAGCATGTCAAGTCTTCCTCACTTTCAGCAAGCAAGATTGTGCCAAGTTCTTCTTCATAGAATCCAGCTTCTACAATATATAGATTGAATAGATATGGAGAAAGGATGTCATTCTGATACACACCTTTCTTAATTTTAAATCAGGTGGTACTCCCTTGTTTTGTTCTCACAATAACCTCTAGGTCTAGATTTTATCAAGAGCACCATTAAATGTTCTGAGATCCCCCTACTTCTCCAAATTAGCCATAATTTCCTATAATCTATGCAGTCAAATGCCTTTACATAGTCAATAAAGCACAGATAGACACTCTCCTGGTATCCTTTGCTTTCAGCCAGAATTCATGTGACATCAGCAGTGATATGCCTGGTGCCATGGCTTCTTCTAAACTTGTGGCAATTCTCTATGTACTGTTCTAACCATTCTTTAATAATCTTCAGCAGTATTTTGCTTGCATGTGATACTAATGATAGTGTTTGATAATTTTCACATTCTTTTAGATCACCTTTCTTGGAAATGAAAACAAATATGGATCTCTTCCAGTAAATTGGCCAGTTAGTGGTATTATAAATTTCCTGGCATAGACTGGTGAGCACATCCAGGGCTGCATCTGTTAGTTGAAAAATGCCAATCAGTAGCCCATGTATTCCTAGAGCCTTATTTTTTTGCTAATGTTTTCAGTGCAGCTTAGACTTCTTCCTTTGTTACTGCTGGCTTTTGTTCCTATGGTGTTTCCTGAAAGTTTTAGTGTCGACCAATTCTTTTTGGTATAGTTACTATGTGTATTCCTTTCTTCTTCTTTTGATGTTTCTTGGTCATTCAAGATTTTGCCCATGGCATCTTTCAACACTGCAACTTGAGGCTGGAGTTTGTTTTTCAGGGGTTTTTGGTTTTTTTTTTAGCTTGAGAAATACTAAGCAAATTCATAGCTTTTTATTCTCCCTATCTAGCTCTCTGCACATTTCGTTATAATACTTCACTTTGTCTTCTTGAGCAGACCTTTGAAATCTTTAGTCCATCCTTTTTACTTCAACATTTATTCCCTTTGTTTTGGTTTCTTGACACCCTAGTGCAATTCAAGTCTGGGCTAGGGCCTGCATTTTTGTATTTTTTATAAACTCCCAGGAGAAGAGATGGTTACCTCTGGTCTGTGGACCACACTTTGAGAATGAGAAAATTCAAAGGTACCATGGATAATGACTCAACTAGAGACCAATGCCTGTGTGCTTCACTCTAACAATAAGGTGTATTTCTGAAATGATTGTCCAAATCAGATACATCTTTAAAGCACCAAGAGTACAGAGGTCACATAAGTTGTACTTTTCTGGTCAATATTGACTTTGAAAGCTCTTATAGTGTCAAAGTCATGCATCATGATTCTTGATCAGAAAAATCTGAGTCCCCTAATCCCAAGCTTGATTTTCAATCAAAAGCTAACTAGAAAGAAGCATATGTCTAAAATTAGAAAAAAGTTTTCCATTATGGTTTCCCCAAAATATATTTAGTTCATTGCACTCAGGTTTTTATCAGAATTCTCTAAAGTGGTGCATAAACTTTTTTGTCCGATGCCTGCAGTATAGGAATCATTTAAGAACTTCCCCCCGATCTACACATTGCCTTTGAGGTGGTCTAACTTATAGCGGACTCTCCAGTGTGTTTCAAGGGCTGGAAATAGCATGTGAGGAGACTGTCTAACTCTTTCCTGTAGAGCTTCTGGTGAATTTGAACTGTTAGACAATCCTTGACTTAGGGCCAGCAACTCACCAGCATTCTCAATTATAAGCAGAGGATGAAAAAAGCAGACTCAGATTTTGGTCCTTCATATCTGTAATCTGTTCTATGTCATTGAGAAAGAGGGGAAAATTAAGGGAATAATTTTCCAAATAAGTAAAAACCAAACCATCCTCTTAGAACCACTGAAGAAGTAAAAATCAAATGACAACTCGATTCTTTAAGAGCCAGCTGGTAGTCATGGTGTTTATTGTTCAAGTGAAGCAAGATGGTGGAGGTGTGATGGAGACCAAGAACCCTCAGCATAGCCCTCTGTTCTTACTTGGCAATAAGGTAGATTCCATGATGGTGAAATAGCGCTTGGGAAAACTGGCTCCAGCAGTTGTTTTTCTGAAGAACACTTTCGACCTCTTGAAGTCCAGAACATTTCAGAAGGATTCTCAGTGCATCTCTGGCAAAGCTGAGGTCCCAAAGGAGAACAATGTAGCAGTCATGACAAGTCAGTGACGCTAAAATACCCAAGTACGCAGGGTAATGACTTAGCCTTTTTATCTTGGTTGGGATGCAAGCTTTGAGAAGGGAGAGTTACATGGAAAGTGAATCCTAAATATTCATCATATCCTTGAATGAACAAATAGTACAATCATTAAGGCAATGAACATATAAGAGGTCATACTCAAATTGGAGCACTTAGTTGATTAACTAAGGTTAATCATAGACTGACTTATTAGAAAAGAATTTTAAGTGATGGGATGCCTTGATAAAGGTGTCAATGGTTTTCTCATTCAAATGCCTCAAATACATGGATATGTTCTCACCTAGTTGGGATAATAATGTATATATTTGCTTAGGGAAATCAATGAGTGGATTAAACACTCTTAATAGATCTGATGCCATTAAAGTCCACAACAGCAAATGCAAATAGAAGAGAGTTGAGTCCAGACTTTTTTTGCAGAGCTGAGATGCTCATTGTACCTACATGAGCAAAGGGTGGGGGGAAGGTGCTCCCTGCTCCTTCTCATGCTATATATGGCAGAATGGCTATCATAGACCCACACTTCAGGTCGCCAAGCACTCAACAACTTTACAGGTCACAGAGCGCATAACTGTACCCTACATTATTGGGCACATATAGCCATGCAAGGCAGTAGTAGCAGAGATTGAATATGTCTATCTTTGGACCTAATGCTCTACCCAATTCTCCTTATCCTCAGTGTCTTGCCATTGATCTATGAGTGAGCGTGGCAGAAACAAATAGTTTTCTATTCCAGTGGGATGTCTTACCTATTTTCACTGGTTATTCAAGGTACTCAGCTAGCTTCTAGGTACTCAACATATTTACTTTCCTGAAGACATTTCACTTATCAGAGGAGTGGAAATGGTGATACATTAATGCATTAGACATACTTCACAATTGAACTCAGGGAAATGAAAAATTTTTGATGGATATAAACTGATCTCTAATATTCAATGTGATATAACTACTACTAGCTCACAAAGGATTGCTGTTGGAGAGAGTCAGGTCACAGCTGTAGAAGACTTGAAGCATGAGGGCCATCAAGAGCTCAGGGAAGAGCTGGGCTACTGCTTTCTTATAAGAACAAACAGGCAGCAATGTGCACAGGGCCTGGGATGCCTATAAGGAGAGAAAGAGGAGTTAAGAAAGTTAACTCTGAAATTCCCTGTTCCATCACCCTTTAAACTCAGTCAACTTATTTGGAGTGTAAAGCAGAGAATTTTTAGGTTCTCTCCTAATTTTCTTGAAAGAAGCTTAATGTATGAAAGTAAAAACATGCATGTAAATTCATCCATTCATTCAACCATATTTATTAACTCAAGTTTGAATTAGGAATTGCCTAAGCAATAATGTTACAAAGCACTATAAACAAGACTTAGGACACTCAACCAATCAGCAGGAAGAAAGAAAAGCATAAATCCCTAGGTACCTTCATATGTGGCATGGAAATTAAATATACTGAACAATACTAATATGTAAAATACTTAACTCTGGCAGTAACCTAAAATTTCTCTACCTTGAAAGAGTGAGCTATTTAAAGTCAGGAAGGTCAGGTCAGCCGTGGATCATTTGGTTCACTGTTCACAGAAATTCCCACCACAACCCATTGTTTCTTACTTGTTTATGAAGTGTCTTTTTTTTTTCCCTATTGTATGTCTATAAAAGATAAAGTATTCCCAACAGTGATGATAGTGATCATTAGGAGCAGTACTTTATGAGAAACACAAATGAGATTAGGCTGTCACATGCTGTGGTATTTATTACCTAAAAGTTGGGTTTTTTTAGCCATTATGTTAAGCACTCCCTAGTCTCCAGCTCCCTTAACCGCAGAAACATAGTCTTACAAATTATCAACAGCTGTGGAACACAGGGGAAGGGTAGGGGTGGAGAGAGAGAGAGAGAGAGAGAGAGAGAGAGCACACAAGTGCTACCTACACTGAGCAGCAAGACTTGAGGGAGACTGGAGCAAGAGAGACTGTGGCATTGCTGTGGGGAAACTATGGAAAGTTGTGACCTGAGGCTTCTTGCATTTGTATTGAACACAGGGAAAAGTTTTGTTGTTCTTGCTTTAAATGATGGAAGGAAAAGCTGCTTGCTGAATGAAACTGGAGCCTGGACTAATTGAGGAATTGTGCCTTGAGACTGCTGGGCTAAAACTTGGATTTGCACTGACTGATATTCTTTGCCTCCCTCACTCTCCAACTTACTTCCCTGATAAGCCCTATTCTTAGTACCACAACTGTGAGTCTGTGAGTGAACAGTGAGTAAACAAATCTTTTTTTGCTGGTGGGGCTCTAGAGACACCATGGGGCTGGGCTACAGACTCTTTATGTGTTTTCTGCTCTGAGGTGATGAGGAGCTGGGGTGATGAGGAACTGTGCTATTTTTATTCCCTCTGGCCCTTGCAGAAAGATGCTCATGGGCCTGTGCCCCTATGTTTTCTGTTCCTTAGACACATGCCTACACAATTCTTTATGATCAAGTGGCTACCTCTTCTTTTGTCCTTGCTCAATTGACTCTAGGATCTTGATCTCCTTGCATGCACTGACATCCCAGGTAATCTCCTTTCCATGTGGGGATTTGTTCGTCTATCTGTTCAGAAAGTTCTTGCCTAGATATTCACATAATTACTCCCTAATCTCATCAGGAAGACTTGTCATGACTAACTTATGTAAATTTGCCTTGTGATTCTTTTTCTCCAATTCTATTCAATAGTTCTTATAAGCTTTTTTACCATTCAATGTTTTATAGATTGAATTGTTCATCATTTGTTTCTTTCACTAGAATATGAGCAGGACTTGGAATTTAGTCAATATCAGTAAATGTGTATCAGATGAATTAATGAGAGCAGAACTGGGCCAAAGAAATGTTAATAAGTCTGTGGATAGATAGGTATTTTCATAATGAGAAAGAGAGAAAAAAGTATTCATCACATTACTTACGGCCACAGGCATCATGTTGGCAGTATCCAGAGAAAGACGTCTTCCTTCACTTAAATTGTCTTTCTCCAAGCTTTCTCCAGGCTTTCCTTTCAGAATCAGCAAGAGTGTCTTCAGCACATGAGGGGCCACACTCGCTTCTGAACCAGCTGCGTACCACATCAGTAACAGATTCCTGCAAACACAGGCCCACACAATGATGAGATGACAGTCACCGTTTTTATTTCCTACTCTGTCCAGTAGACTCTGAACCAGTTGGGTTCACATGGTGACTGCATCAAAAGGCTTGAGTGTGTCAGAGATTGTGAAGAAGAGGACAGTGTTCAGATGACTTGTATTTGATGACATCTAACAACAACTCTATCTGACATGATTTAGGAAAAAAATGAGTCTTGACTTGTCATTAGACCAAAGATGAAGAAGAACATTTTAAAAAATACACAAATTGGTATTGTATTGCCTTTTCTAAATGGTTCTATGAGAATCTTGTCTTTGAAAAGAGAGGAAGAGTTTAACACGTTGCTGCAAATGATGGCTAGAGTGAAAAAAAAATGTGTTTCTAAGCACGGTCGTCAATTTAAAAGTGTGCAGCAACGTGTTAACTAAGATCCTATGAAAAAGAGAAGTCTATAAAATTCTCATTCTATAAGTACTGACTGCTCTACCTGACCAATTAAATAATAAGAAGAGTAGCTTCTGTACCATATGGCTTTGTCTCTTCAGGTATAGTTGTTGTTGCTATGTACCATTGAGTCGCCTGCAACTCATAGCAACCCTATGTACAACAGTCCTAAGTCCTACTCTATCCCTTTGACAATCTTATTGTCTCTGACACACCCATCCCCATTATCCCAGTGACAGAATCAATCCGTCTCATTGAGGGTCTTCCTCTCCTGAGCTGTCCCTCCACCCTCCCAAGGATGATGTCTCTTTCCAAGGACTGATCCCGCCTTGCAATATATCCAAAGTATGTCAGATGGAGCTTCAGAATCCTTGCCTCCAAGGAGCAACCTGGCTTCATCATCTCCAGAATGAACTTGTTTGTTCTCCTAGAAGTCCATGGTATATTCAATACTCTTCTCCAGCACCAAAGCTCAAAGGCATACACTCTCCTTAGTCACTGTTCAGCTCTCTGATGCATAGCAAGTATTGCAAAGACTATGGCCTATACCAGGTATAGTAGAGTTGTTAAAAACAGGCATGGAAATATATACTTAAATATGATTAATGCAAAAAGAAAAATATTTACCTTTCTGTCTCTTAGATAGAATTGTTGTTATGTGCCATTGAGTCACCTGCAACTCATATCCCTATGTACAATAGCTCTGAATCCTACACTGTCCTAAGCCTGCCTCATTGATTCCAACACATCTACTCACATTGTACTAGTTACTGTATCAACCCATCTCATCTGGGGTCTTCCTCTACTGTGCTATGCCTACATCCTTCTGAGCATGATGTCCTTTTCCAAGGATCAGTCTCTCTTGGCCACATGCCCAAAATATGTGAGATGGAGTTTCAAAATCCTAGCCTCTAAGGAGAACTTTAGTTTCATCTTCTCCAAGGCAGACCTATTTGTTTTCTTAGCAGTCCATGATATGTTCAAGACTCTTCTCCAGCACCACATCCCAAAGGTATTGATTCTTCTTCTGTCATCCTTAGTCATTATCCAGCTCTCAGATGCATAGCAAGTAATTGCAAAGACCATGGTTTGGATCAGGCACACCTTAGTCTCTAGATTGACATCATTGCTTCTCAGTATTTTGAAAGGTCCCTGACAGAAGATTTACCTAATGCAATTCATCTTTTGATTTCCTGACTGATGGTGCCAAGAGTTTTGATTGTGGAGCCGAGCAAGCTGTAATTGTTAACAACCTCAATCTCTTCTCCATCTATTATGATGCTACCAGTTGGCTAAGTGGTGAGAAACTTGGTTTTCTTGATGTTGAGCTTCAATCCATATTGAAGACTACAATCCTTGACCTTCTGCAGCAAGCACTTCAGTTCTTCTTCAGTTTCAGCAAGCAAAGTTGTATCATCTGCATAAGGGAGGTTGTTGATGAGTTTTCCTCCAATCTTGATGCCACATTCTTCCTCATAAAGCCTAGCCTCCCAAAAGATCTGTTTTGTATATAGATTGAAAAGGTATGGAGACAGGATGCATTCCTGAT
>NW_006399807.1:15104918-15106095 GCF_000299155.1 Elephantulus edwardii | reverse complement strand
TCCATTGCAATGCATCTCCTTAATTCCTGACTGCTCATATCAAGGGTGTTAATTGTGTATCCAAGCAAGATGAAGTTGTTGATAGTTTCAATCTCTTCTCCATTCATCATGACACTGTCCATTAGTCCAGTGGTAAGAGTCTTTGTTTTCTTGATACTGAGATGTAATATATTCTGAAGGCTGCATTCTTTGATCTTCTGCAACAAGTGCTTAAAATATTCTTCACTTTCAGCAAGCAAGGTTGTGTCATCTGCATACCACAGGTTATTTATGAGTCTTCCTTCAGTCCTGATGCCACATTCCTCTTCACAGAGTCTAGCTCGTCGGATAATTGCTCAGCATATAAACTGAACAGGTATGGAGACAATACATCTCTGACACACTCCCTTTCCAATTCCAAACCATGCAGTGCTCCCCTGCTCTGTTAGTACAACAGCTTCCTGGTCCAGGTATAGGTTCCTCATGAGCACAATCAAGTGCTCTGGGATTCCCAGTCTCCTCAATGTCAGCCACAACTTGTCATGATCCACATAGTCAAACACCTCTGAATAGTCAATAAAGCACAAATGGACATTCTTCTGGCATTCTTTACTTTCAGCCAGTATCTGAACATCAACAATGATATCCCTGGTGTCACAGCCTCTTCTAAATCTCTCTTGAACTTCTGACAATTCCCTACCTATGTACTGTTTTAGCTGTTTTTGAATGATCTTCGGCAGTATTTTACTAGCATGTGATATCAATTATATTGTTTGATAATTTCCACATTCAGTTGGATCACCCTTCTTGGGAATAGTAACATATATGGACCTCTTCCAAACCATTGGCCAGATAGCCATCCTCCAAATTTCCTAGCATAGACTGGTGCATCCAGGGCTTTATCTGTTAATTAAAACAAGTCTATTGGTGTCTCATTGATTCATCGGGCCTTATTTTTTGCCAATGCCTTCAATGCAGCTCCCACTTCCTCTTTCATTACCATTGACTCCTGTTCATATGGTACATCTTGAAATTTTTCACGGTTAATCAATTATTTCTGGTACAGTGACTCTATGTATTCCCTCCATCTTCGTTTGATGTTTTCTGACAAACAGGATCTGGTAGGTGGGCCTTGATAAATAAAATTCAGCTGGGTCCAAGGGCCTATGGCCCTCTGGCCTGCTATTGATTGTGTTTA
>NW_006399807.1:15102711-15103718 GCF_000299155.1 Elephantulus edwardii | reverse complement strand
ATGTTGAAGTAAAAGAGCTGAACAAACGGTTTCAAAGGGCAGCTCAGGAGGACAAAGCAAAGTATTATAATGCAATGTCCAGAGAGCTGGAATTGAAGAAGAAAAAGAGAAGAACTTGCTCTGCGTTTCTCAGTCTGAAAGAACTGGAAAACAAATTTAGGCCTTGTGTTGCAATGTTGAAAGATGCTATAGGCAATGTATTGAATGACCCAGATAACATCAAAAGAAGATGAAGATGATTTCATCCATTGAATATGGGAAATGTAGCTAGAGTTCTCAAATAAATTTTGCATTTCAATTAGATTCTTCTTTTGGGTATACATTTTAGACACATCAGTGTTGATTTTTACTATTACTGTTAACTTTTTTTAATGCCAGTAAGAGTAGAGATTTGGTGGATTTTAATGAAATTATCACATTACTCTCTCACTTTCATTGCAGTCAAGCTAAAATTAACACATAGCTAACCCTCTAACAGACTTTCTGAGGTTATTAATTGCACTGGAAGAGATTGTTCATCTTTCTTCCTTGGAGCACCTGGCAAATTTGCAGCAGATGGGTATGAAATCCTACCTAGATGGGGAAAAGGAACACACAACCATCATTCCCCCAGGCCCAAACCACCCTGAAAGGCTTCAATTATGCCTTTTGGCTTTCTGTCCTGGGAGTGACCTGCAGGTCACTGGAGCTCACAGGTCCTGCTGGCGCCTGTGAAAATTCCCCATTGTTCTTATTTAGATCTAAGCATCATGGAGCCTTCAGACTACAGAAGAATGATTTCAAGATGGCACCAGTTGGTGGCTGCAAGAATAGTCTTGGGAAGGAAGCCATTTGAACAGTATTCATTCACTGGGTGATCACTAGGGCATCATCTTGCCAATTATATTTCTCTGACTTAGTTTAACTTCACTTCATGGTCTCTTTAACCCCAGTCTTCACCTACCTTTGTTCAAGACTTGCTGCTGACGTTAATAGTTCATCTAACTTTAAGTGTTGTTGTTGTTGTT
>NW_006399807.1:15098748-15102186 GCF_000299155.1 Elephantulus edwardii | reverse complement strand
GGGAACTCTGGTGATCTAATCTGTGGGGCATTGCACTGCTAACCCAAAAATCCCATCTCTCTGGTGATTCAAATCCATCAATGGTTCCTCTGGGTAGAGATAAGTAATCTCCTCCTGTGCAATTTATAGCCTTGGAAACCTAATGGAGGGTGAGCTTTGAGTCATTTTCAACACAACAGAAATGAGTAGATGCAAGGAGTCCTGGTGAGACATTGATTAAAAAACTTGGCTACTAATCACTAACCAAAAGGTCAGGGGTTTGAACCCTCTAGTTGTTTCACAGTAGTTTACCTCTGTAAAAAATGTATACCCTTGGAAGGAAACCCTACTCTGTCCTATTGGGTCACTATGAGTTGGAATCAGCTCAGTGGTCGTGGGTTTGGGTGAGTACTGGATACAACATAATCATATTGTTTGCCCTGGATTCATTGACTACTTGTATGTATTCATATAGATATATTCCCTTTGCTCAAAAAAATTCCTGATAGCAACAAATTCTTTACATAGCATGTACTTAAATTTCTAAATGAAAACACACTTTTAGTTTTATGAAGAGTGTTAGTTTCCAGAAATATTTTTAATAGTAAAGACAAACATAGAAGAATTATACTCAGTAAGAAGACTTTGAAATTTGATGCTGGAGGATAGTATTGAATATACCTTGGACTTCCAAGTAAACAAACAGATCTGCCTTGGAGAGGGTCAAACAAAGCTGCTCCTTGGAAGCAAGAATTTTGAAGCTTCATCTCACATATGTTGGGCATGTGGCCAGAAAGGAACAGTCCTTGAAGAAGGACATCATGCTTGGAAGGGAGGAGGGTCAGCACAGGAGAGGAACACCCCAGATGAGATGAATTGTCACAGTAACTGAGGCAGTGGGGGAAGATGTGTCAGAGACAGTGAGACTGGCTCAAGATAGGTCAGGGTTTGGAGCTACTGTGCATAGGGTTGCCATGAGACACAGGCAACTTAATGGCACAGAGCAACAACAAATATTATAAAGTATGTTGAACATACACATCCTAAATAAATATGATTTTTCAGGAGGAAAATTAAATTCTATCATATTTTTAGCATTTTGCAGATTTTCATATATCTCCAGAGACATTGATTCATTTAGCCCTCATAACAGCTTTATAGGTAGAAAAGCCTTCCTTATTTCCCAGATGATACAGTTGAGGATCAGGAAGTTTATGTAATTTGTGTGATATCCAGCAGAATGTCAGAGTGGAGATCCAGATGTAATTTCCAAAGCCTGCACCTTTCCCATCAATTACTTCCTGCTCTTTATACTATTAATAGTAGAGAAGGCATGCTTTTCTTTCCAATGTACCAAGTGTTGAAATACAATGATGTGATTTGCTAAGCTCTTATAACGTGTCTGTTGGATATATTGTTCCATATGCTCACATCCATACTTTCCTCCCCTTATTAAACATTTCTTGTGACAGCAGATCATGAACTTTAGATCAGATGAAAAATTAAAGGTTAGAGACTTTTAATTATACTTGAGAATTTAAATTTTTCCATTATTTTAATGGTGGGTATATAAATACCTTATGACTGTCCTTAACAAAAGGAGCACTTGTGGTATATAATAAGTTGTGCCAAAATAACAGTCAGTGATTTGAATGCCTCATCTGTTCCTTGGAAGAAAGATGGACAATGTACTACCATTATGATTTACAGCATTGGAAACCCAATGAAGGGTTTCTAGGACTCAGAATCAACTGGATAGAGGTGAATTTGGTCTTTAACAAATAAGAAGAACACTCTGTGATAGTTTTCCTCAAGGGAAAAAACCGACAAACTCACATGTGTTGCTGTTATGGATCATTGAGTCGCCTGTAACTCATAGTGACCCTATGTACAACATCCCTACACCCTGCTCTGTCCCTTGCCAATCTTATTGTCTCCAATCACTAATGTCTGCTTATAGTTGTTACTCCTTTTATATGAATAAAGCATTCTATTTTTGCTTTAAGAAGTTTTTTTCCTATAAGATATCGGTAGCTGTTTTATGCTAACCAAATGATTCCAAATCACAGTGACCCAGTGTGACAGAGTAGAATTGCCCTGTGGTATTTTTTGGCTGTGATCTTTATAGAAGTGGATTGCTAGATCTATTCTCTACAGATAGGCAGCAAAACACAAGTTAAAACCTCGTATAAAACTTCTTCTTGTTGTTGTGAACTGTCAAGTTGGGATTGACTCACAGCTGATATTCCACAAGGTTTTCAAAGGTAGTAAATCACATGAGAGGAGATTACCCATTTTTTTTTCCCTGCAGAAAACCTGGTGGATTTGAATCAACCATCTTTGGGTCGATAGTGCAATTCCTTACCACCAGGTGACTAGAGTACTAGTGATGATAATTTATCCAAGACCTACTTTTTAAAGTTTCATATTAATTCAGTAGTAGGGAACAATGTATTTTCTCTTCAAGGAAAAAGAAGCAGGCCTGGTAAATCAAAGGGGTTTTGTTTGTTTGTTTTGTGTGTTTTTTTTATCATTTATTAATTTCAATGAACATCTACAGAGATTTTGGATTTCCATTCATTCATTGTTGCCGTTTTCTCCCTGCCCACCCCACTCTGGGAGGATATCAAGAAAATCATCCATGAAGAATGCAAAAGATCATTACAAAGGCTGAAAAAGAAGCAAAGACCAAAATAGATGTCAGATGAGACTCTGAATATTGCATTAGAACGCCGAGAAGCCAAAGCTAAAGGAAGAAACCAAGAAATCAAAGAACTAAACAGAAAATTTCAAAAGGCAGCCTGGGACAACAAAGCAAGATACTGTAATGAAATGTGCAGAGAGCTGGAGTCAGAAAATCAAAAGGGCCGAACTCGTTCAGCGTTTCTTAAGCTAAAGGAGATCTCCTTGAAAAGCAACAGAATAACTCCTTCATTGGTATACAATCCCCAGCTCCCGCACACCCTCACCCCACCCCAAGTATACTCTACTCTGTAACCCTCATTCCAGACTCTTATGAGAATCATAATGCCCTAATATATATTACTTTTAAACTATTCTCTCCCTCATCGACTTCAATGCAGTAAGCATCAAGTTTTAAGGCAAACTCCGTCTTACTCGGGAAGCTCATGCCAAAGTTGAGGGGGGCTTACTTGTCTGCTGGGACTGGGTAGTCCATCAGCTGAAAGATAACTTTCTTTGGCGAAGTACGTGTCAGCAAGGTGACCACTCGCAACATAGCTTGTTTTGTATTGTGAGCACAATTTCCACACAGTTTCTGATAAATAGTATGCACAATCTTTGACACCTGGAAGAGAAATGAGAGATTCTCTAACCAAAGGCCTTTCTTGAGTTTGAGAATTGAGTATTTCTCAGAATGACCAAGGAAGTAATCAATTAACACACAAATAAGCATTGGCAATTAGCAGATTTATTTTTTGCTATATACTACAAAATACT
>NW_006399807.1:15096062-15098145 GCF_000299155.1 Elephantulus edwardii | reverse complement strand
AGAGAACAGAATTAACATTCTAACTGCAAACTTCAAGAAATCTTTCTGAAAATTAAAGCAGCTTTCAATTTCCATATTGAAGGGGTGAGCAATGTATCAAAGGAATGTCCCAGAATAGCAAACACTGAGAAATAATTTTGTTAATTCTCTTCTTAGGCCCCATGTTAGGAGTTTGTTTTTTAATTTATGTATCCATTCATTTTTAGGTTTTGTTTACTCTTGTACAACTAAAACTTTAGTTAGACATGGAATTTGTCTCAAACCAATAATTGTGTCTTTGAACATCAAATTTAATCCACATAGATCATCTTACTTTTTGCAATTATCTTTTTGAAATAATAAACTGAAAAGTTAGTTGATATAGACACACGTCACGGTATAGTTGCATTGTATGCACTTTGCTTATGCAATCATACAACTCAGCTCCAAACACAAGAAAATGACTAAAGTGCAGGACACAACTCCATCTCGATGAATGTATGTTCCTAGGTAAGCATGAAATGGAAAACATCAAACCATTCTTCTTCATAGACCTCTTAACAAGAGTATTTATAGTTTCTTTTGCTCATTCTTGTTCTTTTCTAAAGGCTGCATACCCCTAAAATGAGCTAACAGTGTCCTGGATGCTCAAATACAGAAATGATTATCTGTTTTAAGCTCTAAGCAAAGACTTGACAGATTTATTTAGAGGCTGTAAACTCACATGCTAGCATTCAGTTTAGGGAATTTTCAGAGCCAATGTTAATCAACTTACCCTGGGCAAAGGCTCAAGGACCCCTGCTATTGTGGTGGCCTGGGGGTGGGGAAGAGCAGTAATACACATCAAACACAACCCCCAAAAAACACACAATCCCAAAACTTTCCCTTTACTTGCCAACAGGACCAGCATCCACAAGCAGTAAAAAGGCATACTCCCAGAGAGAGTGGAGTCTTCCAGGCCTATGCAGGCAGTCCCCTCCCTCCTCCTGCAAGGTTTTAAGCCAATGCCTTTGAGCAGACTTCAACCCTAGGCAAAGGCTCAAGGACTTCCACTCTGGGGGTGGGGTGATGAGTAGTAATACACATCAAGCACGATCTCTAAAAAAACACATGACCCCATAAACTTCCCTTTACTATAGTCCTTTACTCAAGGACTCAATGGCAATCAACAACGACAATAACAACAATGTTAATCATATAAGAATTCCCTGTGTTGAATAGTGTATGGACATGATGATTGGGTCTAAATTCATTAAACTTTTTTCCCTTCTGTGTTAAGTGATTTCAATGTAATGAGGCTAGTTTGACACATGATTTTTCAATCCCACCAATCATCTGTCAGTTTGCCATACTGCCGAGGTTTGAGTGTTGCTATAATGCTGCAAGTTATGCCACTGTATTTCGAACACCAGCATGGTGGACAGGTTTCAGTGAAGCTTCCAGACTAAAATAGATTAAAAACCAGGACTAGTAATTCACTTCTGAAATTCCAAGCCTTCAATAAGTCTATGAATAGCAATGGTGGTTATTGATTGCTGTCGGGTCAAACAGGACTCATAGAGATCCTATGAACGAAATATCTGAAGCCTTTTTATAGCTCTTGTCATTTCTCAAAGTTCATAGTTTCCAGAGGCATGTTGTTTAGGAAGGGAGTGCCACTCCTGCTTCCAATAGCAATGGAACATTGTTTTATTTAAATTGTTGTATGCCAGAATATGAGCCGCTCAGGTTGGAAAGCACTTAGAATGTGACTGGGGAAAGTAAGCATAAATCTTCAAAGCAGAGTGTGTTTAGGATACAGATGGAGGTATCTTCATTTGCTGATGTCGAAAAACTCAAAATAAGAAGAAACAGCTTTATATATCCACTACTATTAGAGAATGGAATATCCCAAGCATGAATCTAGGAAAAGTGAAAATCGTAAAGAATAAAATTAAATGCAAAAATTCACATGCTAGGGATTAATGGACTGATAATATTGATACAGGCCATGGTCTTCACAATCACTTGTTATGTATCAGAGAGTTGGACAATGACCAAGGAGGATAGAAGGAGAATTGATGCCTTTGAGCTGTGGTGCTGGAGAAGAGTATTGAGAATCCCA
>NW_006399807.1:15088439-15095401 GCF_000299155.1 Elephantulus edwardii | reverse complement strand
AAGATACATTTTAGCAACTGGTAACTGGAATCCAAAAGTTGGAAGTAAAGAAGGACTGGTAGTTAGAAACTATGGCATTGGAGACAGATATGAAGCAATTCATTTCATAAGACTGAAATGAGGCATTTGAGAGAGAATTAATATGACATTACAAAATTATATATAAGAGATTAAAAATTGTATGTAATATAATTTTGTAAATGATAAAATTTATATATAATTTTGTACAATCAATGACATATTTATAATTTCCCTACTTTTTCACTTTGCACCGAACCCTGCAAAACACATAGTAAGCCCTAGACCAGACTGAAAGTCCTTGAAAATCTTCCTTACAGTTACACATGGATTTCCAGTGATACCCATTCTATTTTGATCTCTAAAAATGAATTTTAAAAATATCTGAAGCAATCATGGTACATAATATGATTTGGTTTGACCATAGTTGAGGGGATGACTTTTCATTACATACCTCTCTGGGATGATCTGGATCTTGGATTGTTAAAGCAAGGGAGTCTAATTTCAGGAAAAGGACATAATGAGCAATGTCAGAACAGTATGAAAAGAAGTAGGTATATGACATAAGCAACCAAAACATGTTAGAAATTCCCCTCTCTGCTTGCTACCAAAGATCTTACCATGGTGACTTTATCCGCGTGATGCTCCAGGGTCAGATCCAGGATAGTAGCTGCATCATGCACAGTTGTATATTTTGTTTCAGAGAGTTTCATCAGGAGATTCCATACAAAGTCCGTCAGCAAAGAGGGTGTTAAGTTTTGTCCTACATACTAAAACCAAAAAGAAATATATGATGTTCTGATGCACATCCATAAATATGCAAATAAATTCAACCCATCCTGTTGGAGTCACACAAGGCTTCAGTAGACTCTAGAAACTTCAGCCTTCATGGGATCCCTCTTCCATAAAAATATTAAAAAAGTATATTTTGCAAAAGATTTTGCCCAGCAAAAGGATATTTTCAAAAAGGACTTCCTTTATTTTATGTTATTTTTTTTAAGTTCATTTTGCATTGTGTTTGGGATTTTCCAAAACCAAAACAGATGCCTTTGGGTTGACTCTGACTTGTGACCCTGTGTGTATTGGAGGAGAACTGTTCTCCACAGGATTGTCAGTGGCTTTCCCCTTCCCCTTCCCCTCCTGCCAGAAATAGGTCACCAGACCTTTTCTCTGAGATGCCTCTGGGTAGATTCTAAGCTCCAGACTTCTAATTAACAGTCAAATGTATGTATTGTTTGTATCACCCAGGGACTGCACTTTGGTATAAAAGATCTCTGTAATCTAAGCAGTATCATCTTTTTCCTTTTACATTTTAAAAGCCAATTACACATTACTGTGAAAACTCAAACACATAAACACATAAATATTAAACATAAACTTATTGGTTCAATAGAAAGAGATTAGTGAAGCCTCCAAGACTATGGCTCTGAATCACCATGTAAACCTGGCACAAAGCTCACTGTCATGACTCAACTTTCAGCCAAACAATAGACAGGACTGTAAGGTGAGCAGTAAAACCAGGAAGGAACTCACCTCCTCTTAAACAATCAACTACATAAGATCAAAGGAGCAACATTTGCCCAGGGAAAAGCTCAGAAGTAGTAAGGATTAGGTTTGGAAGGACTGATAGAAATGAAAATTGCCAGGTGCAAATGGGAAGACTGCATTTAAATTGTGTGCATTGTAATCAAGGTTATAGAACAAAATGTATGTGAATATTTAAATGGAAAGCCACCATGTTCTGAAAGCTTTATTAAAATCATAATAAAAAAAATTATTGTGTGTTCCAACCAATTTTGCAATGTTGAAACACAGCCTCCTGGATAACTCAGCCCTGAGGACATGGACAAACTTATGTCCTTTCAAACAGGTGCAAAGTATGTAACACTCTGGTGGCCTAGTGGCAAGAAGCTGTGCTGCAATCCCAAAGGCACATGGTTAGAGGCCTCCAGCTGCTCTTCAGAAGAAGGATGGGCAATCTCCTCCCATGTGATTACCCTGCCTTTGAAAATCTGCTGGGGGGTCAGCTATGATTCGGTTCTGACTTAATGGCATACAACAACAACAAATGTTTCTCCTCAAGACTTGGGTCAGTGTAACAACTAATTCTTTAGCAACAAGTAATATCACTGAAATTTGTTGTTGTTGTTCATTTAATAGGTATTATAAAAATCATAATATTCTATTTGCTGAGCAAATTAGAACACTGTTTTAAAAACCGTTATTTACTAATTAATTGTGCTAGATATTCAAAACTTTTCCAACAACAACAAAAAGAAGCATAACAATTAGGAAGTACCTAAAAGATTAAATTATAAGAAACATAAATTGTGATACTTGAGGATAATAAAAATAATTTTACTATGCAAAATGAAAATCAGGAAGCAACAGACTATGTATGATTTTACTTTGTTAATCTGGGCCTTTAAACACAGAAACATTTATTAAAAACAGAAAATAAACAATTTTGTTGTAATAAATTACCATTAAAAGTAATAACATGCACCCTGGTAGCCTAGTGGCAAGAAGTTGTGTTGCAAAACCAGGTTCACAGTTTGAGGCCACCAACTGCTTTGTGGAAGAAGGATGGGCAATCTCCTCCTGTGTGATTAAAATGCCTCTGAAAACCCACTGGAGGATCAGTAATGGGTCAGGTCCAATTCTATGGTACACACAACAAGAGCAATAAAGAGCTTTAACGGCTTAGTCCATAGAGAGTTGTGCTACCTAGCTTGAAGATTGGGTATCTGATTGTTCAAATCCACTGGCTTTTTAATAGGGAAAAATATGAGCAATCTCCTTATATGAAATTCACAGTTTTGGAAACTCAGATGGAATGCCAGCTATGAGTCAGCTGTCACTCAACAACAATGAGTAGTAGTAGCAGCAATAAGAGTAATAATATATAACAGAAGTTATAGGAAAAGTGGTCTAAATTACCAGAGCAAGTTCACTTTTGTCTTGTAAGACATGGGGATGGAATTCCAGCTCAGATGAAGAAGACGAGTTGTTGTGACCTTTAGATTTCCTGTCCACTGTTTTTTTCTGGAAAATATCCTCTGTATTATGGGGGGGAGGGGAAATTAAAGTTTTCATTTTATCATCTATAGTATTACTATTTTCAATTTCCTCTTTTTGGTCAATTCTGAAGATCTGAAGTTCTCAGAATATTTAATACTCTGTCATTAGTTTAGACGTAAGATTATTACAATTAGAGTGACCCAGAATTATAAATGTTTAAGATGTTCATATAAAATATGAATGAAGAACACAGGTAATTTTGTTAGATTGATCAAATATGCTTAGATTGTCATATGTGTTGTTCACAGCACTGGAAAACTTCTGACCAAACTGGAGGGTTTATGGAGGGGAAAGTAGACTCAGAGGACTGGTTGAACAGGAAAGCCAGAGGATGTTCCAAAGAAGATGTGAACTTTAAGCGACTTTGTTTTGTAATTTTGGCTTATTTGTCTTAACAGCTATTACGGGTGCCTAGTGATAGGAAGTTGGGCAGCCAACACAAAGATGTATAGTTCAAAACCACCACTGTCTCTGAGGGAGAAATATAAGCAATCTCTTCCTTCCCTTGTAATTTACTCACAACTGACCTTATATCATCACAAGTTGACCTTATATATAAGGTAAGCTATGAGACAGTTCCAAAAAATGAAAGTGTTTTTATTTAAAATTAGTAGACATGCACATATTTTTTAATATAAATTTTCGCTTTAGACTGGTTTACATACAAAGTTTGCATATGTTGTTTTTCACATCAGATCTTTCCCATTTCCTTAACCTACCTTCTCTTCACCCATCTAATTGTGTGACCCTGTGATTATGCCCTACACCCATCCTCACCCTTGTGCTTCTACCATCCACCTACCTAGATCCTTATACATGTTTTACTAGTTATCTATTTCTATAATAATGGTCTATGCAGTATTTCTCTTTATGGAACTAAGTTAGTTCATTCAGCTTAATGCTCTCCAGTCTCTCCCAAGTTAGAAAGTGATTTACAAAAATCATTGCTCCTGTATGCTGCATTGTATTTCATCCTGTGAATGTAACATAATATCTCAATCTATTTGATTGTGGTTGGACATTTGGGCTGTCTCCACGTTCTTGCGATGGTGAATAAGAGTTGTGAACACTAGTGTACAAGTCATCATTTGTACCTCAGTTCTCATTTTCTTGGGGTATATTCCAAGCAGTGGAATAGCTGGGTCAGATATATCTTGGAGAGGATGCACCAGGAGTGATCTTTGGAGGTAAGAATGATGAGACTTTAGCTCACATACTTTGGGCATGTTGCTTGGAAGTGCTATTCCTTGGAGAAGGACATGATGCTGGGAAGGGTGGAGGTTTCGCAAAGGAGAGGAATATCCTCAGCCAGGTGGATTGACACAGTGAATGCAGCAATGGGCCCTTGTGTGTCAAGAAGTGTGAGGATGGTTCAGGATAGAACAGATTTTCAACTTTTTGAGGAAACACCAAACTGCCTTCCAGCGTGGTGTACATTTTACAATCCCACATGTATGAGGATCCAAGGAGGGGACGGGCAGCAGAAGGGTGAAGGTGGATGGGGGAGCAGTAATGATAAGGTCACACAATTTGATGGGTGTACGGAGGGGTGTGTAAAGGAAATAGAAAATATCTGGTATGAAAAAGAATGTATACGAACTCTATAAATTAGTATTAAATAAAAAAAGTTTCTGGCCAGTGCCCGAGTCTTTTGTTCATAGGGTCGCTGTGAGTTGCCTCCAACTTGACAGCACACTTAACAACAACAACAACAGCAACTACAACAACGACAGCATAGAGAGAGATCAGTTGACCTAGTGGACAGAATGACATGCTCCCAAGCCAAAGGTGGGTGGCTCTAATCTGCAGCCCTCAGGCCTGCTTTTACTTGTTTTTGGTGAAACATTCTTCTAGGTCGTATAACCCTGGTATGTCCACTTACTGTACAGAAGTAACTCATGGTTGCTGTGAAGCTGAACACTGTGACATTGATGTGTCAAATGTGAGAATGGTTAGCCATGGGGGACAGTGTTTGATGGAGCTCCCTGATTATAACAAGCTTGGAAGCAGGAGTGGCACCCACTTCTGTAATAGCTTGCCTCCGGAAACCCTATGAACCTGGAGAAAGGACAAAAGTTATACTGGTGCCCAGGTCTTTCATTCATAAGGTTGCTATGAGTCGCCTCAGATTCAACGACACTTAACAACAACAAACATCTCGCCATATCCTCGCCCACATGTATTACTTGCTGTCCTGTTAAACTTTGCCACTGCTATTGGAGTGAGATGGTATCTCATTGTGGTTTTGATTTGCATCTCTCTTATTGCCACTGATTTAGAGCATTTCTTTATGTGTCTGTTGATTATTCAAATTATCTTCCTCTGTGAAAATTCTTTGCCCATTTTGTGATTGTGTTATCAGTCTTCTTCTTGTAGAGACTCTAAAGGATTTTGTAAACATTTGATATGAGACCCTTGTCTGAAATGGTATTGCCAAATGTTTTTTTCCACTTGGTAGGTTTTCTTTTCACTCTGTTGGAAAAAATTTTGAAGCACACAGGGATTTAATCTTTATAAGATCCCATTCATCAATTTTATCCTCTTCAGATTGTGCATTATGGCTGTATTTGGCAGTCTCCTTATACTTAGACTAGGCCATCTAAGCTTGATACCAGTTTGTCTCTTATGCACTTTATGGTTTTGGCCTTTACTCCCAAGTCTCTGATCCACCTTGAATTGATTTTGGTGTATGGTGTGAGATGTGGATCTGATTTAAGCTTTCTGCAGATAGCAGTCCAGTTTTGCCAGTATCTTTTGTTGAAGAGATTGTCATTTCCCTATTTGATAGGTTTTCGTTGTCGAATATCAATTGACCATAGATAGCTGGGTCCATTTCTGGATTCTCAATTCTGTTCCATTTATCTGTGTGCCTGGCATTGTACCATTACCATGCTGTTTTGATTACTGCCACTGTGTAGTAGATTTATTCTCAGAAGTATTCTGCTTCTTAGAAGTCTCTTGCCTCTCCAAATAAACTTGACAATTTCCCTTGTAATCTCTTTGAAAAATGAATTTTATATCTGTAGTGGGATTGTGCTGTACATGTAGATTGCTTTAGGTAGGATTGCTATTTTCACAATATTGAGTCTTCCTATCTATGAACAGAGCACATTTTTTTCAATTTCTTTAGATCTTTTATTATGTCTTATAGAAATGTTCTGTAGTGGGTTTTTTGTTTGTTTGTTTGTTTGTTTTCGTACAGGTCTTTTGTATCTCTAGTTAGGTTTACTTCCAAGTATCTTAATTTGTGGTTTGGCTATTGTAAATGGTATTGCTTTCTTGGTTTCCTTCTCTGCTTTCTCTTTGTTACTGTAGAGCTCTAACCAGGTTTTTCTTTAGTCTTTGGAGTATTTTGTGTACACTAGGAAGAATTCAAGACACTAAAGGGCTGAAAAGAAGATTCCAAAAAGCAGCACGGAATAACAAAGCAAAATATTACAACGAAATGTGCGAGGAGCTAAAATGGGAAAATCAAAAGGGCCAGACTCGTTCAGCATTTCTTAAGCTCAAGGAACTGAAGAACAAATTAAAACCTCGAGTTGCTATAATCAAGGATGCTTACGGCAGAATATTAAATGATCCAGGAAGTATTAAAAGAAGATGGAAGGAATATACTGAGTCATTCTATCTAAAGGAATTGGCAGATACAGAAGAATTTAATGAAATAACATTTGAACAAGAGCCTAGGGTGATGAAGGAAGAAGTTCAAGCTGCTTTGAAGGAAATAGCAAAAAAATAAGGCCCCAGGAATAGATGGTATACCAATTGACGTATTTCATCTGACAGATGCTTCCCTGGATGTGCTCACCAAGTTGTGCCAAGATATCTGGAGAACAACCACTTGGCCAACTGACTGGAAGGGA
>NW_006399807.1:15085625-15087348 GCF_000299155.1 Elephantulus edwardii | reverse complement strand
GAGGGTTAAACCAGGCTGCTCCTTGGAGGCAAGGATTCTGGGGCTTTGTCTGACATACTTTGGACATGTTGTAAGGAGGGACCAGTCCTTGGAGAGGGACTGCGTGCTTGGGAGGGTGGAGGGACAGCGCAGGAGGAGAAGGCCCTCTATGAGTTGGATTGATTCAGTGACTGGGGTAATTGGGATGGGTGTGTCAGAGGCAGTGCAATTGGCACAGGATAGAGCAGGGTTTAGGGCTTTTGTAAATAGGGTCGCTATGAGTTGCAAATGACTCGACGGCACATAAAAACAAACAACAACATATCATCTGCATATATTGTTGTTGTTACATGCCATCGAGTTGCATGGTACTGGTACAGTGACAGGCCCATAGACCAATGGAACAGAACTGAGATCCCACAAATAGACCCAACTATTTATGTTCAATTGATATTTGCCAAGGAAATAAAACCTATCAAATGGGGAAATGACAAGGTCTTCAAGAAATGGTTCTGGCAAAACTGGACTGCTACCTACAGATAGCTGAAACACGATCCATAACTCACACCATACACATAAATCAACTCAAGGTGTATAAGAGACTTGAGAGTAAAGGCAAAAACCATAAAGTGCATAAGAGACAAAATGGTATCAAGCTTCGATGGCCTAGGCTAAGTATAAGGAGACTGCCAAATACAGCCAGAAATGCACAATCTGAAGAGGATAAAATTGATGAATAGGACCTTCTAAAGATTAAGTCCCTGTGTGCTTCAACAACTTTTCTAACAGAATGAAAAGAAAACCTACCAAGTGGAAAAAAACATTCAGCAATACCATTTCAGATAAGGGTCTCATTTAAAAGTTTACAGAATCCTACAGGGCCTCCACAAGAAAAAGACTGATAACACAGTTACAAAGAGCAAAAGACATGGAAAGAATTATCATGAAGAAAGATATTCAGAGATTCAACAGACACATAAAGAAATGCTCTAAATCAGTGGCAATAAGAGATATGCAAATCAAAACCATAATGAGGTACCATCTCACTCAAGTAACAGTGGCAAAGTTTAACAGGACAGCAAGTTAAATGTTGGAGAGAATGTGGTGAGATAGGAACCCTTATACATTGTTGGTGGGATTGTGAAATGGTACAACCATTCTGGAAGGCAGTTTGGCACTTCCTCAAAAAGCTAAACATAGAATTTCCGTATGACCCAGCTATTCCATCACTTGGAATATACCTTGGGAAAATGAGAACTGAGGCTCAAATGGAGACTTGTACACCAATGTTCATAGCGGTGTTATATACCATTTCTAGAACATGGAAACAGCTCAGTTGTCCAACCACAATCGAATGAATTGAGAAATTATGGGATATTCACACAACAGAATACTATGCATCATGCAGGAACATGCCCTAACTTGGGAGGAGATGGAGAGCATTATGCTGCATGAACTATTCAGTCCCTTAAAGACAAATACTGTATAACACCATTATTATAGAATGAGTATGAGGATCCAAAAGGGGGAGGATGGAAGAAGAGAGGTAAGGGTGGGTAGTGAGGGGGTGTGTTAATCATAGGGTCACAAAATTTGATGTGTATGGGGGGGTGAAGGAAATGAGAAAGATCTTGAGTGAAAAATAGTGTTATTCGAACTTTGTAAATAAATCAGTATAAAACAAAACACTACACATAACATAAAAAGCACTACACATTATATCTAGATATAGATAGATGATGAT
>NW_006399807.1:15083472-15084800 GCF_000299155.1 Elephantulus edwardii | reverse complement strand
CCTGTCCCTGTACCATTTCAATCTGTATGCAGAGCAGATCAGTCGGGAAAGCAGGGCTTCGTGAGGAGGAATGTGGCATCAGAATTGAAGGAACACTCATTAACAACCTATGATATGCAGATGACACAACTTTGCTTGCTGAAATGGAGGAGGACCTGAAGCACTAGTTCTAAAAGATCAAGGACCGTAGTCTTCAATATGGATTGAAGCTCACTATTAAGAAGACAAAGATTCTCACCACTGGGCATTGGCAGCATCATATTAGATGGGGGAGAAATTGAGGTTCTTATTAATTATAACTTGATCGGATTCACAATCAACACTCTTTTTTTATTTTTTATTATTATTTTTTGTGCACGTATTGTCAAATCAGATCTGACTGGTACAGGAGGAAATTGTCCGTCCTTCTCCGGCAGAGCATCTGGTGGATTTGAACCGTGTACCTCTGGGATTGCAGTACAGCTTCTTGCCACTAGGCCACCAGACTCCCCTACAATCAACACTCTTAACACCAGCAGTGAGGAAATCAAAAGACGAATTGTGCTGGGAAAATCTGCTGTTATGGACCTCTCCAGAGTGCTGAAATGCAACAATGTCAGTCTGTATACAAAGGTGTGCCTAATCCAGGCCATGGTCTTCTCAATTATGTGTTATGCTTCAAAGAATTGGACAATGACTAAGGATGACAGAAGAAGAATGGATGCCTTCGAGTTGTGGTGCTGGAGAAGAGTGTTGAACATATCGTGGACTGTCAAGCAAACAAATATGTCTGTCATGGTGAGGGTGAAGCCAAGTCTTTTCTTGGGGGCTAGGATTTTGAAGCTCAACCACACTTTGGGCACGTGGCCAGAAGAGATAAGTCCTTGAAAAGGACATCATGCTTAGAAGGGTGGAAGGACAGCGCAAGAGAGGGAACCCAGGACGATACAGTAACTAGGGCGATGAAGGTTGGTGTGTGAGAGTTAGTGAGACTGACGCAGGGCAGGGTAGGATTCAGAGCTGCTGTACCTAGGGTCGCTATACATCCCAAGCAACTCAATGATATATAAAAACAATAACATACTATGATAGGTTTGGAAGCAGTAGTGGAATCCACTTTCTAAATAGCGTGCCTCTAGAAACTCTATGAACTTTGATAAATGTCAGTAATTGTGAAGGGACTTCAAGCCTTTTGTTCATTGGGTTGCTATGAGTCATGCTCAACTCAAAAGGCAATCAACAACAACAATATAGCTATCTCTATCTATCTATATCACACTTATATATATATATATACACATATCACTACATATATATCAATCACACTACTATATATATATATATATACA
>NW_006399807.1:15076977-15083307 GCF_000299155.1 Elephantulus edwardii | reverse complement strand
TGTATATATATATATAAAGTGTATGTATTAAATATAGTTTTTTATAGTATCACTCAAGCCTTCTGTTTCTTTGTTTAACCTCTTTCTAGACGTTCTTTTCAAATATAAGTAGACTTTAAGATAAAAATATATTAATATCCTTCCCATTTTTCCACAAAACAATGGGTAATTCCATGATAATGCCAATTCAATTTTGCTGATAATGGGAAAATTGAGTTATCATCTTAATTTATTGCTTACTTTTCAAATTCTGGTGATTCACTTTATGCTTTTGACAACTTCAAAATCAAACTTACAAATTCCGTAAAGCTATCAATCAGTCTTCCCTTAAAAGTTGGTGTATATTCTCTTTATGTCTAGCTTTCTTCAAGTATGCCTATCACACTAGAAGAAGTATGAATGTGTATAAAGAGCTTTATTTCTTTCCATTTTGACTGAAGTTTGCACATGCCCTAAAACCTTAGGAGGAAACGGAAAGTCACTTAATGCAATTTACAACATTTTTAGATGGAAAAAGGCATTATAGTTCATTGGTAAACTTTCCTTTTCCTCTCACCTTCAAGGAAAACTCAACATTGCTATCCCCATTATCAATAGCCAACACAGCTAAGCACAGAATATTACAGTTTTAGTAAAACCAACTAACCTAGGTACAACATATGGTTACTGAAAATTCTGTAGAGATTAAAAAAAACAACCCAACATTTCAGAAAGTGAGGCTATATCTTAGGATAAAAGATAAAAGTTAGAAGTCCACAGAATCTTTTATAGGATTTATAAGTAGATAAATCAGAAGCAGATTATGTAGTAACTCTTCGAAAAGTGGTGAGCCAGTCTTACCAGTCTGACATTTTGCAATACAGAGGAGGTGATACATTCCCACAGATGCTTGTAATGTGATTGCAGGATCATGGTGAGAGCATAAAAGAGACAGCTCTGCAGCCAGGACTCCCAAACATGGGGCGTCCACACTTGTCTAGTAGAGAAACAAAGTAGAAAAAGACATTTGCTTTGCCTGGTCAATAGAAATATCTGCATTTGTTCTTTTTATATATTAGGCTATGGTTAGACATCGGCCTTTGGAATTTGGAAAATCTTGGCTTTGTTGCTAAGCCTCAATTTCCTCACTTGTGAATGAAGACAATGAATGTTACAGTCCTCATGGTAGGGGTTTTTGAGATGACAATTATGCACTTCTTTGCAAAAAGCTTAGAACCAACAGGAACAAATACAGAGTTTCCTTAGAAAAAGCTTGGAAGGAACTGAGATTCAATGAATGCTAATTTCTATTGCATAAAACAGACAACAAATTGCAGGTAACAAATCCCAGGGATACTAAGGAAGTGGTGAGTAAATGTGAAAAGCTTGTTTGCTCTCTTCTCCCAGCCTGACACTTCAGATGACTAAGTTCCTGGGAAAAGCCACTTTCCTTCTGGAATGCTCACTCTGTTCCTTCTCCTCTTCCTTGTTCCCCTTTTAAAGTAGAGCTTTTATTTCTGATGACAAAGCTACAAATACAGCATTTATGTGTTTAGATTTTTTTCTTAACCAAGAAGCAGAGATATTAGAGAAGAGTAGAGGGATAGAAGATAATCTTTGTTTCTCTTAACCAATTTTGTGGGGATGTTTAGAAACAAAATGTCCTGTGCCAAATATAAGTTCAACAAACTAGTGGCATAACCTGTAAGGTCTTCTTGTCTCTAAGATCAGTTATGATTTCTCCTAGCTCTTTGTTTTGATAGTTGAAGAAATGGTGAGGGTTAAACGTAGAGTCCATGTGAAAGCTCTAGAGAAATCCCAAGGCTACTCTTTCTTAATCGCCTCCCATGCTCCCCACCCATCTCTGAGATTTTTTACCAAACTCTCTGTCTCTGTCTCTCTCTTTTTCTCTGTGTGTCTCACTTCTGCAGAACTATGACAGGTCATGTCGAAGGCAAAATGCAATTGAAATCCTAAAGCGATGATGTTAGTAGGAAAACAGAAAATAAAATGAAGTTCCCCCACGTGTTCTCTCTGGATTCTTTCCACTTTTTCTTCTGTGTGAGTCTTAACTTCAGTAAAACTGTCCTTGACTTCCCTTCTAAGGCTTATATCTTAGGAGAATCTAGGAGTAGACTGGCATAGCTACCTCTGTTTTAGATCCTAAGGAGAAATGCTTTTTCCCCCACCCAAGTTCTTAGCTCTTGAGATTCAGCTTGCTTGTCTGTTTCCAGTTGATAGCAACATTATAAGGACCACTTTCATACTAGGGCAATAGGATGCAGGAGAAGGATTGATTTCCTTAACTGTTCATAATGGAGTGGAATTACTGTTCACAGCCTAGCTCTCTGAAGCTGGGGACCATTTATAGAAAATGGTTTTACATTTTTCTGCCTGGCTATCTATTCTCATATTCTTATGAATGTATAATTCTTAGCAGGTGCTTTGTATGTGGATCTACTAGCAATTTTTATTTGTTTATTAAGATTGCCAAAGGAGTCTATCTAGGGGTATATTATCCATGGCAGAGTCTATTTGATCATAGATAGACTGAATTTCTTTTTTTCTTTTTTTGTTTTTATCTACTATATGCAGAGGTTGAAGGGGACAGGGACGGCCTACACTAGGCAGGCAGCAAAATGACTGCGTGGACCCAAGAGCACACTGCATAGTCTCTTCAAAAGCATGTTAACCAGTCACACCTTAACAAACAACAGTAGATTTTGTGAGATTTCAATGCAATCTTGGGTCTACTTTTAGAGAAGATCTATCCAAATTATTCCTTTAAAGAAGTCAAGAGTTATGAACTAGAGAGAGGTCACTTCTCAGGATTCCCTTCTAAGTTTAATCTCTTTTGTTTAATTTCGTGGCCTTTTCTTATTGGCTCCCTTATTCTTTGTAAATTTGGCACCTCTAGTTCTTTATCTTTACAGTAATGATTATTTTAAGTGTTACATTCTGGAGGCAAAAACTTCAAAGTATTTAGCAGTTTTGTGAGAAGTCACTTGACATTATCTCTAAACAAGGTACTTCCACTTCTGTTTCTGATATCCAGTTGAGACATTCTTAATGAGTTTTGCAATAAGTTAGAGTTTAGTCATTTATATGCCTTCATTTTGCAACAGTTCCATGAATATGGGTTAGTTGCCATTTTTCTCTCTTCTACCCCTGTGTTTGAAACACACAAATAATGCTTTTCTATCTTGTTTCATAGGAAGAACATATCTTGTTGGCCTTTAAACAACAAGATAAATAGTTTGGAACATTTTTTCTTCACCCTCCAGATGTTGCTTCCTCAGTCCTGCTTTTGTTCCTTATTTTGCACTAGAAAAAATTCTGCTGAAATATATTTAATATTAAATTAATAATTTTAAAATGTGGTCTTAAGTATGTTTCTAATGTCATGCAACAATCACCTCTGTCTAGTTCTGGAAATTTTCCATTGCCTCAAATGGAAACCCTCTACCCATCATCAAGTTGTTGCTCCCCATCATCCTCCTTCTAGTCCTTTGCCACCACAATTCTACTTTTTGTCCTTATGGATCTCTCACATAAATCAGCTCATATAATAAGGATTTCTTCAGATTAAAAAAAAATTGACTCAGAATAATGTACCATCATTCATCTACATTGTAAGATGGCAATTACTCTGAAAACCCGCTGGAGGATCAGCTAAGGGTCAGTTGTGACTTGATAGTACAACATCACATCTGTAGTTCTTTTATCTTTTTTTTTTTTTACAATTGAGTAATACTCCAATTATACATTACATGGCTGCTCCTTGGAGGCAGCGATTCTGAAGCTTTGTCTGACATACTTTGGACCTGTTGCAAGGTCGGATTGTTAGACCCACTAAGTGTCACTCCAAATGACCATTATTCATGTATGCAATTAACAAAGAGTGCTATATTTTACAGAACAGTTTTCTGCATGCAGAGGCTCCCTCCCTTAGTGGAAAAGTGGCGAGAACCCCAAGTCCACATGTGTGACTGTTTTTGAGGCCTTTCTGAGTGCTTCCATCCAGGACAAGGTAATTGGGGACATGGCTGGTGGGCAGGGGCATCAGTCATGTGGGTTGGCTTTTGATTGGCTGGCTATTTTGCCCACCTTTGCCCTTCCCGTGTCACATATACACTTCTTTTTCAGTCATGACTGTCCTCTTTGAGTCATGTAGCACAGGTTAAACTTGCAGGAACAGATAAGACTCTACCTGATAAGGCTTTTAAAGGCATCTGTGTTTATTCTAAGAATTTTTATGGCTCACTTCTGCCTCTGGAATTAATTAGTTCTTTTCAAGGTTGGATTTGGTTAAGGCTCAGGGGGTGCTGGACACACAAAATGGGGTTCATGCTCTCCCTTCAGGATCTGTCCTTGGAGAGGTACGTCATGCTCAGGAGGGTGGAGGGGCAGTACAGGCGAGGAAGAGACTTGATGAGATGAATTGATTCAGTGAGTGGGGTAATGGGGATGGGGTGTGCAGGAGACAATAAGATTGGCACAAGATAGAGCAGGGTTTAGGGTTGTTGAACATAGGATTGCTTTGAATCACAGGCAACTGAATGGCACACAACAACAACTCATCTTTTGATGGACATTTTGTTACTTCCACTTTGGGGCTGATATTCTTCTGTCAATAGTGTGTTACGGACTTTTATTTTCCATTTATCTGGGTATATTTCTAGGAGTTAAATTGCTAGGTCATATGCTGATCCTAGGAGCCGTGGTTTAATTCAGGTTAAGTTAAGGCCCTAGTTGCTAACAAAGAAGTTAGCACTTCATACCAACCTACTCCTTCATGGGATAGAAGTCTACTGTATAGAATATTTAGAAATGAATACTGAGACACTAGTCTCCAATCCTTAATTATTTCCTTTTTTGAGGGATTTATTTATACAGCTGTTGTTGTTGCTGTTGTGTGCCATCAAGTCAGAACTAACCCATAGCTGATCCTCTAGCAGGTTTTCAGAGACAGTAAATCACATGGGAGGTTGTCCATCCTTCTCCTGCTGAGCAGCTGGAGAATTCAAACTGAATGCCTTTGGGATTGCAGCACAGATTCTTATCATTAGGCCACCCACCAAAGCTCCCTGCAGATTTTCTGTAAAATCTTTCCTTGAAAGTCCTCAAAGTCTGGTGTTTGAAGTGGTGTGACTATGGGAGAGTCTGCTCCAGTAGAGATTACATTATAGTCTAAGAAACTCGATTTTTTTTAGTCCATTTCTTTTTTTCTCCCTCTTATCTTTATTCTGGAAAAAACATATCAAATATCTGGAAAATCTAGGCTGTCTATTCATAGTTTAAAAAGGAATGCCACTGAATGGAGTTTTATATGCAGACAAATTTTGGCAATTTGGTGGTTAGGCGGGGAGGTTGCTATCACTCCAATGAATTAAACAACAGAATGCAAGAGTCAATTCTTAAGGAGTTTATAGCTGTTTTGAAGAATGGAATCCTTAAGTTTTACCTACCAGAGGACACTGTCTCAAAGAACTGTAGTGTGTGAATTGCAGAGGAGATGGCACAGATTTCTATATAAACTTTCAGTTGGGGAGGTCTGGTGGCTGGAAGGTTTTAGATTGAAGCCAAGAACCACACCAAGGTGGAGGTAGAATTCTTCTCAACGGTTATTGCACACCGTGCTACTTAGCAAGGGGAGTAGCACTGGGGGTTGGGCTTGGGGGGGATTTATGTGGGGTTTTAGCAAATGCACTTTAGAGGGTTGTAAAATGAGATTATGTTGCAGTACCTCATTGGTGCATGAAGTTTCTGGTTTGGAAAATGCTTCTAATATGGGAATTTCTGAGTTCTGGTTCTGGGTAGTGTCCTGACATAAAGATTTTCTGAGCTCTGGTTTTGGAAAATATCCTGACATAGGATTTTTTAGTTGAGCTTCAATCTCCATTTTGATTTTTAGCCTAAAAGTGGCCTAGTCTGTATGGAATTGTGCTGCTATTCTTAAGGGCAAACCTCTCTGTCAGCTCAAATCCACTAACAGCCCCCAAGGAGAAAAATAGGAAACTGCCGTCTCTGCAATTTACAGCCTAGGAAAACCAAAGGAGAGTGAGGTATAAGTCAGTTTCAGATTGATGAAAATGAGAGTTGAGAGACATAAACTTTCAGTTAAGTTGTTACTGAAAATGTCAAGGGGTTCTTTCAGTAGTCAATTGCCAATAAGACAGATGGATTGCAATATCCTTTGCATTTTATTACAGATCTGGGAGAAAGCAGTGTGATCCTTCTCAGATACCGCCTCCCCCTCTGGGAGTGGTTATTAGGCTTTTATACCAGGGCTGGATACTAACTCACTTTACAAAGCACTTTTGTTAGTTGTTGTTGTTGTTATGTGCCGTC
>NW_006399807.1:15069882-15072157 GCF_000299155.1 Elephantulus edwardii | reverse complement strand
GGAAAAGGAAAGGAAGACCTTAGATGAGATGGATCGGTTTTGTGATTGGAGTGGTAGGAATAAGTGTGTTTGAGACGGTGAGGTTGGCACAGAATAGAATTGGCATTTAGGGCTCTTGTACATAGGGTTGCTATGAGTCACAAGTGACTCGATGGCACATAACAACAATTATAAATTCTGATATATATATGTATTATATATAATTTATCATCTATCATCTATTATATATCTGTATATATAATTCTGAACTTATCAATACCACCCCATATAAGTCTTTTCATTACGTGTGTATGTGTACAGCCATCTTTGGTTCCCACCCTCTAGCATTATTTGGATTTTCACAGCTTTGTTACTGAATGCAAGGAGTTCTTTCCATAGTCAATTGCCAGTAAGACAGATGAATTGCCGTATCCATATGCACTTTATTACAGCTCTGGAAGGACAGTGAGTTCCCGTCAAAAACTGCCTCCCTCTCTAGGAGTGGTCATTAGGCTTTTATACCAGGGTGACACATCAACTCATTCAACAGTGCACCTTTGTTAGTAAAATCAAAGAATTTCCAGAACTGAAATAAAAGAATTCACACAGATACCAGTAAATAGGCAACCTAAAAGAGTTAACACATGACTGAGAAAAACAGGCCCTGACAAGATAAAGGCTAACTCAGGAAAGGCACACCTCCTCTCCCAGCAATCATGCAGATTAAGATACAATTTACATATGGCTGGGAAAAACTGTTTCAAAGATGTAAACACTGATCTAAGAGAGGTGTGCTTCCTCTCCTGGTAAACTGACAGATAAAACTACTTTCCATCACTGAAGAAAGCTAACAGAGAATCCTAAGGCAAAATAATTTGTTTTGCAGGCTGGGGAAAACTGATGTCAGTTTTATAACTAATATTTTATAATTGATACATATTTAGAGAATTCTGAATTTATTAATAGCACCCCATCAGCTTTAGCCACCTGTAGCTGGGATATCAAAAGAAAATTTGGATTAGCGAAGACTGCTGTTAGGGACCTCTCCAGAGTGCTGAAATCCAAACATGTCAGTCTGGAGACTAAGGTGCATAGTCTTTGTAATTACTTGCTATGCATTAGGGAGCTTGACAATGAATAAGGATGACAGAAGAATTGATGTCTTTGAGTTGTGGTTCTAGAGAAAAGTATTGAGTATACCATGATTTGCCAAGAGAACAAACAGGTCAGTCCTAGATTGGATGAAACCAGGTTCCTCCTTGGAGGCAAGAATTTTGAAGCTCAGTCTTGCGTATTTTGAGCATGTTGTCAGGACGGACCAGTCCTTGGAGGACATCATGTTTGGAAGGGTGGAGGGACAACATAGGAGAAGAAGATCCTGGATGAGATGGATTGACACGGTAACTGGGGTAATGGGGACAGGTGTGTCTTGAGATTGGCTCAGGATAGAACAGAGATTAGAGCTATTGTGCTTAGGGTTGCTATGAATCGCAGGCAGCTCAATGGCACATAACAAGAACATTTCCAAGTTTCTGAAAGGCAAATAGGTCTGGCCACTCAGCCTCTATCATTTGTTGTCTTCTTCCTGGAGTCCCCAGGTTATGCAGAGAGCTAAAATATTTAGCAGCTAGCTAAAAGATTAGAGACTCAGGTCCACCAAGAGACTTCCAAAGAAATGACTAGCAATTTGCTTCCAAATAATCAGCCATCAAAAAATTTTATGGATTACAGTTCTACTTTTCCCCACACAGTATCACTGTAAAGTGGTGGTCACCTGACAGCAACGGATTACTGATGGTCTTTTGTCTCCTGTGTCTTGCAGTCATCTCTAGCATATAAAAAAATCCAAAAAAACCCTTCATGGATTTTCTTTGTTGCCTTGAACTTAGCTCTTTAGAACACTTCATTGCTGTCATTGAGGACTTTGGAGAGAAAGGAGCCAACTATTTACAGACTATCTGGTAAATTTTATTGGAAATCCACCAGCCCTAATGAAAATTTTTGTGTACCTGCGGGAAAAATATTTCTGTTAATGCTAAGTTGGTGTATTTAACTCTCTTTTCTTCATCTGTTGAAAATGTAGCAGTTTAACAGAAAAGCTTTAAGTCTAGTTTATTCACCCTGATATGCAGATGGCTCATGTGAGGAAATTAAGACTTTAGAAATATTTCTGACTGAATATAAACAGTAAGATCTTTCAAACAGGCAAAAGTCTCTGACTCTTGAGAAATCCTAGACAATTTATGAGGAAGTAAGTCTTTTTATAGAGTATGAATGGTAATAGAAGAAAGAATAT
>NW_006399807.1:15065986-15069782 GCF_000299155.1 Elephantulus edwardii | reverse complement strand
TTAACTAGAGAAAGGAATAATAAATCTTCACTGATTATCACTAATGTTTTAAATAAAGAGACACCATTGGGAAGCTCAGCCTTTATCCCAGAATTTATTAACAAAGTTCAATTTTGATTGCTCAGTCTAACATATTTATCATTAATTTCACCGACTTAAGCATCTTTAGGCATTATTTCAACTAGAAAGTTATTGTTGAAAACTTTCTGCTTCAAAGCTACAATGAGTTCAGTATCAATGAGTTAGTATCAATGTTCTAGAAAATGCTGCTGTGCTCCCACCTGCTGGTGTTTCATGAACACTGCAAAGAAACTGATCCCACTTGATTTCTCAAGCAAATTTCATCCATCGTTTTTAAAAACCCCTCAAACCCATTGCCATCCAGTCGAACCAATTTACAGCTGACCCTCCAGTAAGTTTTTAGAAGCCATACTTGGCATGACAAGAAGCTTCCTCCTGTAGAGCTCCTGGTGGATTCCAGCTGCCTGTGGGACCGTAAAGGAAGACTTCTGTTCTCTTATGTTTTACAATCAAAGTGCCAATGAATTATCTAACTTTGCTTTTTTTTCCCCCCAGAAAGAAATACTGGACAAATTTATATAATTATATATAATACTGATTTGGGTCCATATAAAGGAGTTTCCAGAATCGATGAAAATCTGATTTGGGCATACATTGTTTGTGCAAACCACAGTATACAGTCAATTGTTTGAGAAACACTTCTTTGACTGACATAAAATCATGTAGGATGCTGAATCCCTTTATGACACACCACCCTACCAGCATGATATTGCCAAGCAGGCATCTAACCCTCTACAAAACCCAAGACTTAGAAACTGAAGCTCCAGAATCAGAACCAGGATGCACAATTGCATTGTGTAACTCACGTATGTCTTGACTCTGTGGGCTGCAAAGCTTAGCACTCTGCTTATGATCACCAGAATTCTTTCTTGTAGATGTGATTTATTTTGACTCATCCACACTGTAATTTCCTGTTAAAGACATAAAGAGTTATTCTAGAAAAAACATTTCATAGTAATTGAGAGGAAGATATATTACAAAGAAAATTGTTTTTGTTGATAGCTATCAAGTCAAGCACGACTTATAGCAATCCTATGAACAAAAGACCAGAAGCCTTTCTATAAAGATTGTCATTTATCAAAGTTCATAGAGTTTCCAGAGGCATGTTTACTTTTTAAATGTCAAGTTCTTCGTAGTATGTATAGAATTAGCTAATTTTTAAAAATTTTATTTTATTAATTTTAATGAACATTTACAGAGATTTTGGATTTCCGTTCATTTATTGTTGCACTTTTCTTCCTGCCTGCTCCCCTGAAAAGTAAAAGAAAAATTCCTTCATTGGTGTACAATTCCTCCCCCCCCACCCACCGCCCCCAGTACACTCCATTTTGCAACCTTCATTCTGGACCATTGTGATAACTATACGACCCTATCATATATCACTTTTAAACTGTTCTCTCCCTCATCTGTTTCAATAAAATATACATAATTTATTCAGGTTTTCTCAGTCTTACCCCAACTCCGATGTCAGTCCCTTTTACAACAGTGGCACTATGCAGTATTTGTCTTTTTGTGAGTGAGATATTTCACTCAGCATAATGTCCCTGAGGCTCACCCATTTTGAATAATATTGCATGAGTTACTTGTTTTTCAATGCAGCATAGTATTCCATTGTGTGACTATACCACAGCTTCTCTATCCATTTGTTTGTTGATGGGCACTTAGGTTGTTTCCAACTCCTTGCTCTTGTGAACAAAGCCATGATAAACATGGGTGTGCATATATCTGCTTGGATGTCAGTTATGGTCTCTTTAGGGTATATTACCAGTAGTGGAATTGTTGGGTCAAATAGTATCTCTATTTGCAACTTTTTGAGAAAAAGCCACACCGCTTTCCATAGAGGTTGAATCATTTTACACTTCCACCAACAGTGAATAAGGGTTCCAGTTTCTCCACAACCTCACCAGCACTTGTTGCTTGTTGTTCTGTTAAATTTTGCTATTCTTACTGGGATAAGATGATATCTCATGGTTGTTTTGATTTGCATCTCTCTTAGAGCTAGGGATTTTGAACATTTCTTCATGTGCCTGTTGGCCATCTGAATGTCTTCTTTGGTGAAGCATTTCTTCATATCCTGTGCCCATTTTTCTATTGGATTATTTACCTTTTTTTTCTATAATTATATTTTATTAATTTTCATAAACATTTACAGAGATTTTGGGTTTCCGTTCATTCATTGTTGCACTATTCTCTCTACCCTCCTCCCAGTTTGTTCTTGTCCAAATGCCACAGTGCTTGTCAAAGCCAGTTCTGATTAATCTTCTTTGTCAGTGTGTCCTTTGCCATTCCCTATCACTCCTCCCTGAGAGAGACTTCACCCTGAGTCATAAGGAAAAGGGGATGGCGTATTCTCTTAGCTACTTCCTGCTGAAAAGGGACGCTGTGGGTTTCAGGGTGAAGATCTTCTCTCACTACTCTAAAGGGCCCCGGATTATTTACCTTTATCTTGTTGTTGTGCTCAAGTATTTATATCAAAAAATATTATGAATTTGCCCAATGCATCTGGTAGAACAAGATGTTAGTACTATTAAAAGTATATTATTTTCTAAAAAAGAAAAATAAAGAACATTACTCTTCCATTAAAAAAAGTTTATTTCCATACATTTGCTCATTTGCATTATCCATTGAATACAATCTATCAACTATATTTAATTATTTTGAAATAAAATAGCTATCCTAGAACTATAGTCTTTCTGCTTCCCAAAGTCTTCCCCTTCTGATCTTAACTGTATCAATTCAGGGGTCACTAGTCTTCTGAAGAGGTTCTTGGTGGTGTAATGTCAAGGATTTGTTGTTCCGGGTGATTTTCCTAGCCTTTGACTTGGACTTTGCCTCACAGATGGGCAGGATCCTACAAATTGGGTATGTTAGGAAGCTTCGATAGCTTAGTGGTAGGGAACTCTGCTGGTCCTGAAGGCATGTTGTCCAAACTATCAGGTCCTCTACGGGAGAAAGATGGACAGCCTACCCCCATGCTATTTAATGCATCTGAAAACCCATTGGAGGGTAAACTATGGGATGTTTCCAACTTGGCAGTTTTCAACAGCAGTCTTTCCACAGGATATTGGCTAGTCTCACCATCCCACTAGGTCTGAATAGAGCCGTTTCAGTGGCAGAAAATGGGAATCTCAACACCAATGTAAGGAAGCAAAAGCAGTGCACATCCTTCTGGGCCACAGATTCCTGTGCCAGACAGACCAAGATCTGTGTAAGGGCAACAAAATCATTTGGAGAGAATCAGAGACCAACCTGAGACAGCTCTAACTTGGGATTACTACCTCTTGGAACCAGAGCCAGTGGTCTTCACCCAAGCTTGCTGGAGAACTGAGGGAAGATGCTATAACTTACAGTACTAAGGGAATTTTGTAACAATTGACCTAAGCCATGAGGCTGAAGGTCAAAGGGCCTGTGACCATGTTTGAGAAGCTCTCTGGACTGAGGGATTTTATCCTGCTGCCAACCTGAATTATGGAAGAGATCTATATTTGTTCCTATCCCAAAGAAAGGTGACCAAAAGAGTGTGGAAACTATAGAACAATCTCACTGATTTCACATGCAAGCAAGATTTTACTGAAGATTATCCAAAAACGACTGTAACAGCACATCAGCAGAGAGCTACCAGAAGCCCAGGCTGGGTTTAGAAGGGGTCGTGGTACTAGGGATATTGTAGCTGATGTTAGATGGATCTTAGCTGAAAGCAGAGAATACCAGAGGA
>NW_006399807.1:15059167-15060742 GCF_000299155.1 Elephantulus edwardii | reverse complement strand
GACAACCACCTGGCCATCTTACTGGAAGAGGTCCATATTTGTTCCCATTTCAAAGGAAGGTGATCCAAAGGAGTGCAGAAATTATTCAACAATATGAATATCACATGCAAGTAAGATCTTGCTGAAAATTATCCAAAAATGACTGGGACAGCACATCAACAGAGAATTGCCAGATGTGCAGGCTGGGTTTAGAAGAGGTGATGGTACTAGAGATAGCGTAGCCAATTCTAAGTGGATCTTGACTGAAAGCAGAGAGGAATATCTATCTGTGTTTAATTGACTTTGCAAAGGTATTTGACTGTATGGATCATAACAAACTGTGGCTGACTCTGAGAGGAATAAGAATCGCAGAATACTTGATTTTGCTTATGTGAAGATTATACTTGTCCCAGGAGTCAGTGATCAGAACTGAGCAAGGAAACATTGCATGGTCCAAAATCAGAATATATATGCCATGGATGCATTCTATCTTCATACCTTTTCAATCTATATGCAAAACAACATCCAGGAAGTTGGCTATGAGGAGCAATGTGGCATCAGGATTGGAGGAAGACTCATCAATAACCTGCCTTATGTAGATGACACAATCTTGCTTGCCAAAACTGAGGAAAACCTGAGGCATTTTCTGCAGAAGATCAAGGACTGCAGCCTTCAATATAGATTGAAGCTCAACATCAAGAAAACAAAAATTTTCACCATTGGGCCAATTGGCAACATCATGATGGACAGTGAAGAGACTAAGATTGTTAACAGCTTCAGCTTGCCTGGCTCTACAATCAACATTCTTGGTACCAGCAGCCAGGAAATCAAAAGATCAATTGCATTAGGAAAGTCTACTGTCAGAAACCTCTCCAAAGTACTGAAGAGCAACTATATCAGTCTAGAGATTAAGGTACACCTGATCCAGGCCATGATCTTCACAATTACTTGCTATACATCAGAAAGCTGGACAATGACTAAGTATGATAGAAGAATTGATGCCTTTGAGTTGTGGTACTGAATTAGAGTATTGAATAGATCACGGACTGTTAGGAGAACAAACAGGTTTGTCTTGGAGAGGGTGAAAACAGGCTGTTCCTTGGAGTCAAGGATTCTGAAACTTTGTCTGACAAACTTTGGGCATGTTTCAAGGAGGGACTGCTCCTTGGAGAGGGATATTATGCTTGGAAGGGTAGAGGGACAGTGGAAGAAAGGAAGAACCTCGATGAAATGTATTGACTGGGACCAATCAGTGACTGAGGTAATGGGAGTATGTGTCAGAGACAATGAGGTTGGCTCAAGGTAGAGCAGAGTTCAGAGCTATTGCACATAGTATTGCTATGGGTCGCAAGTGACCTCAGGCATGTAACAACAACAACAACTCTTTGGTTTAAATATTTTGAAATGTGTTTAAATATTTTAAAATGTAATAATTTGTTCCATAAGCGACACAAAAATTGAAGGTACACAAGAGTGAGCCCTTGATTATAGTTTGCCAGTCTCTCTTCTGTATAACAGAACTGTTACGAATTGATTGTGCCGGCGCTGGCTGAAAATCACCTGTGACTTCATCCATAGCCACTGGTGAGAGTCAGC
>NW_006399807.1:15053460-15059067 GCF_000299155.1 Elephantulus edwardii | reverse complement strand
GACAGAGCAGAGTTTAGGGCTGTTGTACATAGGGTCATTATGAGTTGCAAGCGACTCGACGGCACATAACAACAACAACAACAACAACAACAATTTCCCAAATAAAACCTTTAACCATGACTATAGTTCTATGAAGTCTGTGTAATCATTGCAGTGGGTTTTGGGTGCATGAAAGCAGTGAAATTGATGTTGGGATTAGTAGAAATGCATATAGGAGTGTGGGAGACCATGTCTGCCCTGTTCGAAATTAGTTTTTTACTGTGTATTTGATTCGTGGGGACAGTTCCCCTTTGTGGAGTTAGTAGAAGTCAGACTTGGCTGTCCTCATGCTGCCTACACTTGTTTTACAGGTGGTGAAGTCCACAGAGAATTAAGCTGCAAACCCGAAGGCCACACTTCTTAGGCAGTTGAAATCCACGAGCAAGGGCTCAACAACCTCTTCTGCCATTTACAGCCCATTTGAAGATCAGCAGTGAGTGAATTCTGATTTGACTACAATTAATGAGTGAGTGAGTGAGTGAGTGATTCTACTTTTAGCTCCACAATTTTGGCAAGAAGTATTTCATATACTACCTCATTTACTATTATATTGACTTTTACATACCATAAGGCCACTCAACAGTATTTATTCCTTTACATTATGGTAAGCTATGAAGTATCACAGAAGAATTTAACATGAGGCCGTGATGTGATTCTCAGCAGCTTCTCTTTTTCTTTTAAAATGTGTTTTTTTCTCTCTCTTTCAAGTCACAGAATTTGGTTTTCCATTTTAAAAGAGAATGAAAATGTTATCTGATTCTAAAATGTCATCTTACCCTAGAATTTCCTGTGCAAATTCACCACTCAGAAGTTTCAGGGCGCATGACTGTCAGACACACTGCTGGAGGCAGTGCAATTAGAGGGCTCTTGTTAACTTTTATTAAAATCTGTTTTGCTGTAACTTCTGTTTATTTGGTCTAATCCCTCTGTTGCAAGGATATATTCACAGCCTTGGAGGGAGAGAAAGATTGCATAGACATTTGTGCCAACCACTCCTGGTTTCAATAGGCCTTAAAGCAGTGCTCTGAAGGCTTACTCTGTATGGCAAGTACCAAAGGTGGTACTTCTCTGGAGAAAGATGGGAAATCTCGCATGTCTTTTAAAGCCTTAGAAATCAGCTATGAGTCGCTTCTGACTTAATGACAAGGAGAGAGACTAAAACAATTTGTTGAAGTCCACAGTATTTCTGCCAATGCTTAGTCACTCTCTTCACTTTACTTTCATTTCAGAAAATGGTTCTGACTCTTCTTTCATAGGTCAAAAGAGCCTCTAATTCTCAGAAGAGTCAGCCCCTAACTTTTCCAGGACCAAGACTTCACCTTTATTTGAGCATCAGGGGTATTTTTCAGATGTGATAGGTAGAACAAAGTGGTTAAGTAGCAAGTTCCCAAGTTAGAGTGACTCTTCTACTTATTAATGTAGACATATTATTGATCCACCCTCTGCTTCCATTTTTTGATCTCCAGAATGCGCAAAATGCTAGCAAGTTTCTTAAAGTGTTATTTAAAGTATTAAAGAGATAGCATACATATGAACTGTTCATCTTTGTGCCTACCATGAAGCTAATCTTCAGTGAATGGAAGTTATAAATAGAGGCGTGATGTACTTAAAAAGAATAGGTTGCAAAGCGGGATAATAAAAATCATCTTACAATTTTTTGAGGATAAAATTAGACAAGGAAAAAGTAAAAAAACAAAAGCCAAAACAAAACCCAAACCAAGTTTGTTGCTACTGAGTTAATTGATTGACTTTTGATGTACTCTTGTGACAAGAGTAGAACAACTTCATAGGGTTTCTTGACAATAATCTTTACAGACGCAAACTGCCAGGTCTTTATTCTGCTGGCTCATTTAAAGTTAACAGCCATTAGCAAACTACCTGCACCCGCTGGGGACCTTGCATCAAAGTAACTGGTTCAAATTGTTGCTGTTATATGCCAACAGGTTAGAACTGATTCACAGCTGACCCTCCAGTGGGTTTTCAGAGACTGTAAATCACTTGGGGAGAGATTGCCCATTTCTCCTCCCACAACTCCGCCAAGGAGCAGTTGATGGATTTGAATCATTTGCATTTGGGTTGATAGTGCAACTCCTTACCTACCAAGCTCAATGTAAAGTAAAACCTGGATCCTCTGTAAATATGGTAGGGAAGGAGAGCTAAAATACTGGCATTAATAGTGAGGATGGAAAAGTGGTAGGATTTTTCCACCTATCTTACTAGACGGAAACCTTTTAAGATTTAGGAAAACGCAGCAGTGCCTTTGAGTTCAGGCTGTCCCATCTCTAACTGCATTTTGTTTTCTTTCACCCTCCTTTGTGTCTTCTTATATATCAGCTCTTCTTCTTCGTTTGGATACATTTTATGATTTGCCAAACACATGTGCCAGAGTGTTTCCATGGATACTTCCGGCAGGGTGAGACATTCTGGTTTTCTGGTATTTCCAGGCCCCTGGCCTTTGATGCCATTACTTTAGGAATGTAAAATTGAAGGCTACACCACCAACTATGGTGGGGAGTCTTCTCCCTCTCTGGCTAAAGCAGTTGAAAGACAGTGTAGTCTCAGATATGGTTAATGAGGTTTTGGAGAGTTTGTAAGGCTTTCCTTTCATACTGTGGTACTCAATGATAAAATATTGATGGAATTACCAATCCTCAAGTTGTTGGGGTAGAAGCATGCATGGAGGCCCTATTCACTGTATGGTTCGTTGTTACATGGACTTCAAAGTAGTTTGAATAAATTGCCCTGCAGTTTTGGAGTACATTCTTTACTACCTTATATGCATTGTGTTCACCCTTACGTAACTACAAAGCACAGCACCTGCTTCCTCACATGTCTTCTAACTCTACTTTCTCAAAATGAAATTATTGGGAAAAGGAAGGCTAGTCCCTTATTTTAAGGGTACTCTCTCTCCTTTGAGAACTAAATGAAAATTGAGCTAACAAGTATTGAAATAAATGAGACATAACACATGGAAATCGTAAGTCAAACATAAATTATATAATGTATTATCTTTAGTTTAAAAAATTATTGTGATTTGGGTGAAAGTTTATAGAATGAATCAGTTTTCCATAAAACAATCCATGTACCTTTTTTTATGCCATTGATAGCAGTGCCCACAGTGCACAACACTCATCCTGTTTCCCTGTTTGCCCTTCTTTCCTGTCTCTTCCTGCCTTATGAGCTTTATCCCTGAGGAATTGCTGATCTTTTTTTCCCTCAAATTGTTTTCTTGTTCTAAGTGGCTTATTGTTTGCCCATAGCCATGTCTATTATGTTTAAAAGTTGAGTCATGGAGTTAGTGACATTTCAGAGGTAAAAGATGATTAAGGGATTTCATTGGTTTCTAGCAGATCAGAGAGTCTTCTTTATTATTTTGAGGGTGGGAGTTTTAGCCCATATTTTTCTCTCAAATCTTCAGATTTATGAAAATGAAATTCTTCTTTTCCCTTTGCTAACGAGAGAGAGAGAGAGAGAGAGAGAGAGAGAGACATGCCCTTTCTCCAACTATTGACTTTACCTTTAACATCTGTAGTTTATAGAAATCTTTAGACACTAAGATCAGAAGAGTGTCTTCAAATACATTTAGAGTATTCTTGTGTACAATCTGGGGGAATAAAAGTTGCACAATTAGCCACTCACACAACCTTGAGAAAATTTTCCCCAATGCATATCATTTTATAGTCTGAAGTCCTATCCATATGCAAGAAAGAAGAGCTATCCTAGTGCACCTTATCCTAGTTCTGTGAGCTGTAAATTCCTTCTCCAGGTTAAGGGGCTTATGCATTGCAAAGTAATGCTGAGAAAGAAGAAATCACAATGCTGCCGACTTTGCTAAAGAACTCTTCCAAGTGCTACCTTTTTCTGCTCCTGTTTTATTCTTTGTGGAACTTGCTAGTAAGTGTGACAGTACAGATAGCTGCAGATATTAACAGCTGAGAGAAATTCCCTAATGTGAATTGGGAAGGATTGCTGTGCATAGAACAATTCCTCATCATGATTAAAAGAAGAAATATTTTACCTCCATCTCCTCTGACTCATTACTCTCATCCTTTTCTTCGTTGTCTTTTTCAAGACTTGGCATCCTGACTAGCATGTCAAAGGATGATTGTACTAATGTCAGCTGAAATTCGTATTGCCGAAAGGGATCCACAAAGCTATTGAGAAAAGGATGTAATTACTTAACTGATGAAAAAATGTAATTTAACCACTGTGACTTTTTCTTATTGACTGAAAAACAAAGCAGTTGCCAGTCTCCTCTCACTGCTGGTGACTCATGTTTGTTAGAGTAGAAATGTGCTCCTTAGAGTTTTTAATGGCTGTAGTCTTTTGGAAGTAAATCGCGAGGCCTCTGCTCTGAGACACATCTCAGTAGATTTGACTCATGGTACTTATAGTTAGTAATCAGTACCTAGTCATTTGTACTATCCAAACTAAAGAATTAAAAACTTAAAAAATAGAATTCTTGGAAAAAAAAAACAACAGCATTCTAAAAGGAGAAGCAGGAACTAAATTACAGTTTAAAAGGTCTACACTAGCCCATAGATGATCCGGGAGGCTGGGCTCTCTGAAGAGAAATGTGGCATCAGGATTGGAAGAAGACCTACCAAGAGTCTGCGTTATGGAGATGACACAACCCTGTTTGCTGAAACTAAGGAGGATCTGAAGCATGTGCTGCAGAAGGTCAAGGACTACAGCCTTCAATATGGATTGAAACTCAACATCAAGAAGACAAAGATTCTCACCACTGGGCTGATTGGCAGCATCAGGATAGATGGTGGAGAGAGTGAAATTGTTAACAGCTTCAGTTTCTTTGGCTCCACAATCAACACTCTTGGCACCAGCAGCCAGGAAATGAAAAGGCGTATTGCATTGGGAAAGTCTGCTGTCAGAGACCTCTCCAAATTAATGAAGAACAACGATGACAGTCTGGAGACTAAGGTGTGCCTGATACAGGTCATAGTCTTTGAAATTAATTAAGATGTATCAGAAAGCTGGACAATGACTAGCAATTATAGAAGGTGAATTGATGCCTTTGAGCTGTGGTGCTGGAGAAGAGTATTGAATGTACCATGACTGCTAGGAGAACAAACAGGTTTGTCCTAGAGAGGGTGAAACCGGACTGCTCCTTGGAAGCAAGGATTCTTAAGCTTCGTCTGACATACTTTAGACATGTTGCAAGGCAGGACCAGTCCTTAGAGAGGTATGTCATGCTTGGGAGAGTGGAGGGACAGCACAAGAGAGGAAGACCCTCTATGAGGTGGATTGCTTTAGTGACTGGGGTAATGAGGGTAGGTGTGTCAGACAATATGATTGACAAAAAATAGAGCAGGGTTTATGGTTGTTGTATATAAGGGTCACTATCAGACACAGGTGCCTCAACGGCACATAAAATTTTGGTCATTTGTGATAGCAAAAGTTGGTTGTTGTTGTTATGTACCATCGAGTCGTTTGCGACTCATAGCAACCCTATGTACAACAGCCCTAAACCGTACTCTATCCTGTGCCAATCTCATTGCCTCTGACACACCCATCCCGATTACCCCAGTCACTGAATCAATCCACCTCACA
>NW_006399807.1:15040799-15049915 GCF_000299155.1 Elephantulus edwardii | reverse complement strand
AATTACTATTGGAAAATGCTTGTCATTCCTCTGTAGCATCTGGTCCCCACTGGACCCTCATCATTTCCTTCACCTGCTCCCCCCACCAACCAAACTGTGCAGCTCTGCAACTGCATCCTGGCCCATCCTCACCGTTCTGACCCCAACCCTCACCTCCTTGTACCCCCAATATGTTTTTCCCAATAAAAAAAATATTTAAAAAAAAGAAAAAAAAAGAATTGATTGTGTTAGTTCATCAATTACAATAACTATCATAGACTACAAGCTAAGAAAAAGATAATAGTATTAAAAACTAAGGGAAAATTGAACATAATATGAAATGCCATATAAACTTCATTTTATGCCAGATATCATACCAAAAAAGTAGCAAAAATTTAACCAACTCTATAAAATCAATTTTAACAATAAAGTAAAAAATAAAATTTAAGGAGACTATAAAAGTATCATGGAAAACTTATAAAATATATTCCTCGCTAAAATCTTAGTAAGTAAACTAACAAAGAATGTGAGAAAGTTCTCATATAAGAAAATTCTGAAATACATGAGCATATGGAAAATACTGCTTTGCTTGTGTTTAAAGAAATATAAATTAAACCAAAATGAAGGTGTATTTTTAAACTACTAAAGCAGTAATGGAAAAATGTATATATATCTTCTAGGTGACTAGAGTTTGATGAAATGCTTACTAGTATATTTGTTCTAGAGAGAAATTGACAGTATTTATCCCACACTCGAAGCAGCTGTATCCCATTTGCATTATTTGGGTTCACAGGAAGCATATATAAAAGTTGGGTTAGGGATAGAAGAGATTTACAAGACAGGGAGGGCAGAATAAAAACTATGGCAGGGGGAAGACTTGGGCTGCAACAATTTCTAAGAAAGGTTTGACTTTTCTTAGACCTTTCTCTTGGAAATCTCTTAGGGCAAAGTATTCTCTTGGGGAATCTGTGTACTAGGCCGTTGGTGGGAGCATCCTGAAGGAAGCACGTGCTTGGTAAAAATGCTAGCGGATGAACAGTGGAAGAGCAGAGAACATCAACCCTTGTTCTTCCCATGAAGTAATGTTTTTACATGACTGTTGCACCATCCCAGTCAGTAGCATTACTCTTCAAAGACTATTTCAAAGAAATAGAAAAAGAAAAAACAAACAAACAAACAACCTGTATGTACAAATTGTATTGTTGTTATTGTTAATTGCCTTCGAGTTGAGCATGACTTATGGTGACACTATGAACAAAAGGTCTGAAGCCTTTTTATAACTGTCGATATTTATCAAAGTTCATAGAATTTCCAGAGGCATGTTGTTTAGGAAGTGGATGCCACTCTTGCTTCCAAACAAATTGTATTTACCATAGTATAAATTTAATATTAGCATGTTGTTGTCATTGTTAGGTCTCACTAAGCCGGTTCTGACTTAAAACAACCCTATGTAAGGGAATGTCCGTGGCCTAGCCCAGAGAGAATTGTACTGCTGACCAGAAGCTGTGGCACTAGCTGTTCTGAGGAAGAAAGATATATTCTCTTCTCCCATGTAATTTACAGCATCAGAAAACCAATGGAAAGTCCAGTCTTTTTTTCTTTTTTTTTTAGGAAAATAATTTAATTGTGTCTTTAACAAAAGTTTACAGAAAAGTTAGATTTTCATTCATTGCTGCACATTTTAACCCTTTCTCTGTTGCTTCCCCTCCCCCCCAGTTCACTTTGATTATTTCAATTATTCATTCATTGTTGTACTGTTACTTCCCTTTCCTCTCCCTCCAGTTCTCTTTGTAATTTACCTCTTATTCTGGACTGTTGTCTTACATATAATGCCTAATCATATATTCCTTTTAAACAGTCCTTTTCTTCATTTGTTCCAGTGAAATGTTCATTATCTATCAAATGTTCTGACTGACATCAATGAGTCTTTTGGATTATATAATAATAGAACAAAAACAGTGGTGGTACTGGGTCATCCTCACAGTCCCTGCTGTCTTGAGCCCACCCACTGTTGCACCCACCATGACAGTCTATCTCATTGATGGTCTTGCTGACTGTTTCCTTTACCAAACATGATGTCCTTCCCCAAGGAATAGCTCCTTCTGATAACATGCCCAAAATGTATGAGAGGATATTTAACCATCCTTGTGCCTAAGGAGCATTATGGTTATAATTCTTTGATATATGAAATATTCTCCACTGACAGTGCAATACAAAGGCATCAATTCTTCTGAGGTCTTCCTTATTCTTTGTCTAACTTCATGCATATGTGTGAAGCAATTGAAAATACCATGGCTTCAGTGAGGAATATTTTAGGCCTTGAAATGATATCCTTGCTCTTTAGCATTTTAAAGAGATCCTTTGAAGCAAATTTGCCAAGTACAATGAACTATCTGATCTCTTGTCTGTTGCTTGGTTTATAGTGTAGTTGAAAAAAAGAAAAAGTAAAAATGTAGACTTTTGCTGCCATTCAAATGAAAAACATAACCAAGAACTGAATACACAATCTGGCTATGACCCTGTCATCATTAAGTTATCTACATATCTAAACAATGAGGAAAATTGGAGAAGGAACATGAAAAGAAATGTTAGTTGCTGACTTTGGATTTGGAGTAATTGCTTGCTTTTCATTACTAGGATTCTTTTATCCATTACATTTTAAAGATATTCAATCTATGAAATAAGATATCATCCTTGTTTTTTCATACCTTGAGTTCATAGCCAGGATTATGGCTTGGTTACTTAACAGTCCTGCATACGTGTCCACTAGGCTGATAGCCACATAATTATGTAAGTGCTGAGGAAAGAAGAGAGTCAATGATTGCAGACCCATAAACTCACAGTATCATTTGCAATTCTTCCTTTTCCAGAGACTAAAGGTAACCAAATAGGGCAAGAAAATAAGCCTGAGTTAATAGAAGTGTTGAAAGCAGGCATATTGCTATTTAAACTCAGGATAGCATATTGGCTTAAATGGTGACTTTGTATAAACAGCTATTATTAGTATTTCCAGAAAGAATTCTAGAGACGGACTCCTTTCCAAAGGGTCTTTTTAAGAGTCACTTACCTCCCCTTGTAGAATATGAACTGTCTGCAGCTCACTGCACAGTTGTCTAAAATATTATTTAGCCTTATATTTATCATACACGGGATTTCACAAAAAATTCTCAGTTCTTTGTAGAAGAAGCTGGAGAAATGGGAAAAGCCCACTGGAATAGTCTCCTTCCTTCTGTGTGCCCCAGTCATATTCCATACAAACCTGTGTTGCTATATTCGTAAATCCTCAAGTTCTGCTTCTCTTTTGGGTACCACTAAATGATAATGAGTTGCTAGGTAGTGCAAATGGTTAACACTTGGCTGCTAACCAAAAGTCTCCTGTTTCAAGGCCACCCAGAGACATTGGAAGAAAAGCATCATGGTCTATTTCTGAAAAATCAGCCACTGGAAACATTAGTGGAGCACAGTTTATTCTGACACACATGGGATCCCCATTATTTGAAATTTTAAATCGATTGAACCACAATAGTTTGATTTATATAACAATGATACTTTGAAAGAGAGTTATTCCCGCCAATAAGCAGGCAAATGCCTGCAACTAATTATTCTTCATTCTAGATGGGGGGGAAAGGTTCTTTTTTTTGTTTGTTTGTTTGCTGTCTGCTGTTCCTTTGTCTCCAGCCTCCAGTCTCGAGCACTCCATGAGACATACATTCTGCCTCTTTAGTTTTTGAAAGTTGTCCCTGCTGGTTGGGTATTATGCCTGACTGTTGAGTAAGAGAAACATCCTGATTAAACTTCTGCACTACAAAATGCCATTTGCCCACGAGGCATGAACATCTGCTACAACCTTCCTCTGAAACATCGCAATAAATATTCTCCAACATTCTCTAGGCTGTTTTCAGACTAAGTGGTACAAAGAGTCTTTTCTCCTTTCTCTTAAATATTTATATTTGTTTAGATCACCCCAAACAAGATTTTACTTAACCTTGAGAGAACAATTCTCTATTGTGTTGCTAGCTAGCATATTGCACGTTGGTACTACTTAAGAAAACCAATGGCTGTTGAGTTCATTTAAACACTCATTAACTTCATGTTTGTCAGTGTAAAAATGCACTGCACAGAATTTCAGTGTCAGATTTTTTTCAGAAAGGAATTATAAAGTCTTTCTTCAGAGGTGCTTCTGGGTGGATTCAAACTGACAAATTTTAAATATCTGCTAAGCATGTTAGCCATTTGTTCCACTGAGGTACAACTTTTAGTATTATTTCTTATTGTTATGTGCCATCAGACCAAAACCAACTCATAGGTGACCTTTCAGTGAGTTATCAGAGGTCAAAAGTCACAAAGAAGGAGATTGTCCATCTTTGTCCCATGCATTATTAGAAAACACAAAATTATCCATGTGGCTGACAATTCTAACTCTATAATCTGAAGCTTTACAGTGATTAGTGTATCTTGGTTGAAGACATTTTCTTCTTTGTGATTTTCATTCCATTTGTTCAGAAATCCACTGGTCCCCTTTCCTTGAGGTGGCTCACTGAACAATCTGTTTATAGATGATGAGCTTGAATGGTTTAGTGGTAAGGGGTTTAGTTGCCCACTCTAAGGCACACAGTTCAAATCCACGAGGTGTTCTAAGGGGGAAATGTGGAAGATCTCCTTCCATGCAACTTATTGTCTCTGAAAATCCACTGGAAGGCCAGCTATGAATTGATTCCATCTCAGTAGTACCTAGCAACAACAGTAACTGAACATTCTGTCTGTAGGTAAGTGATGGCCTTCTGCAGCTATTGCCTCAGTAGGAGCTTTCTCAAAGACTAGCTTCTATCTAGCCTTGAAACCTTAGAAATCAATTTGTCAGCACTTAATAATATTTTAAATTACTTTGGTGTCCAATATTGGCAGTACATTCAGAGCTGGGAAAATATTGATTTTGCTTCCTAAGCCATATACTGAGAGATGTTGATTTACTAGTTCTATATTTTGGATCAAACATTAAGAATTTTAAAATAGATTCCCAAGTAATTCTGATGTAACTATATTGAGAACCACCCAAAAGTTTGTGGTTCAAATCCACCATTTGCTTCTTGGAAGAAATATGAGCAATTTCCTCCCATGAGATTTATAGCCTCTGAAAACCCACTGGAGATTCAGCTATGAGTAGTTTCCAACTCAATGACAATGAGGGATGTTTTTGCATGTGAAACACTTCCACTTAGTTCTAGAACGTGTGCACTAATCAATTGTCATATCATTGATCAGTCATAATATAGACCTCTTGCTCCTACTCATTGGACAATGTATTTTATTTTTATGTAGGTACCTGTATACTGTAAAAAAAAAAATAGCTACTAACCAAAAGTTTGGTGGTTTGAATTAACCCAGCACTGTCTGGCAATCCACTTCCATATGACCATGACCATTGAAAATCTGAAAGTGTGTAATTCTATTCTGATACATATAAAGTCCCCATGAGTCAAACTCAACAGGTCATAGGTAGGGTTTCTTTTCAAGGAGTCAAAAACTACAACTCTCTTACCAGATTTTCACTATGTCCATGTTACTATCTTTTTGCTGATTCACTGATTTAGAGCATATCATAGACATGTATTAACTTACATATAAGAACTAATACCTTTAAATCGTGATGTTGGTTGTGGATATAAAATACAACACAGATTACCAAAAGAGTAAACAAGTCTGCTTTGGAAGAAGTACAGGCAGAGTACCTCTTTGAAGCAAGGATCATGAGAGCTTATTTCACACACTTTTGGACATATTATCAGAAGGGACCAGCCCTTGGACTGGTCATCATACTTGGAAAAGTAAAGGATCAGTAAAAGAGAAGAAGACACTAATGGATAGACTCAGGAACAATAGTATTCCATATTAGCATCACTTGATAAGATTGTTAATATTATAATAAGCACAACAGAGATTATGAGGATAGTGAAGGGTCAATGAAGGCTTCCTTCTGTTGTACTTAAGATTGTTTTGGGTTGAAAACAGCTCAATGGAACAAAACAATAATTCTTTTATGTGTCATTAATACTTATTTAGGTGTCTTGTTGTTGTTGTTGTTAAGTGATGTCGAGTCGCAGGCAACTCATAGCAACCATATGAAGGAGAGTCCTCAATGCTTGGATGTCTCTCACCCTCTCTCCAGGCTCATAGGCTAGGTGGCTTAGTGGTAAGGAATTGTGTTGACCATGCAAAGGTACATGATTTAAATCCACCAGCTGTTCCACAGGAGAAAGAGAGGAAATCTCCTCCTGTGCTGATTTACTGCCCCTAAAAACCTTCTGGAAGGTCAGCTATGGGTTGATTCCAACTCAATGGTCTAACAACAAAAACCACTATAACAGCAATGATTATTTAAGGAATTCTGGTGGCATAGTCCATAGTGACTTTCACTGCTAATTAAAGGACTCTGTATCTCCAGTGGTTCAAATTCTCAAGTAGCTTCTTAGGAGGAAGATGAACCATCTCTACTTGTCATGATTTACAGCCTAAGAGACCCAATTGACGGTCTCTAAGAGTCAGAATCAATTCAATAGCAGTGAGAGAATATTTATTGAATGTCAAAAGCCATGTACTCACTGATTAGCAGCAAGGGTTGGTTTACACACATGTCACTTCTACAGCAGTGTCAGTGTATGGGCTAACGATTTTGTGTATGGATTTCATATGCATTCTCTGGCCTTTTACTATTGATTCCTAAGTGCCTTCAAAAGGGTGGTTTGATTATCCTGACTCTAATTTCTGTTAGCCTACTAAATTTCTTTTTGTCTCATCTTTAATTACTCATCAAACACTATAGAAGAAGGCCTGTTCATGTAATGGTTAAATGCTTATATGCTAATTGGAAGGTTTATGGTTCAAGTCCACTAATCAACTCAACTTATTGCCATTAAATCAGAACTGACTCATGAATGATCCTTCAGTGGATGTTCAGAGCCTATACATTCACTGGAGAGGAGATTACTCATCTTTCTCCTGCAGAGCAGCTGGTGGATTTGAACTGCCTGCCTTTGGGTTAGCAGTACAATGTCTCACCCATTAGGACACCAGCAGTCCAAGGGGAAAAAAATCTTGGTAATCTTTGTTCACAAGGATTTGAATCTAGGGGACACTCTGAGGCAGTTCAGTGGTGCCTTATATGATTGTTATTGTTTGACTTGGTGGCACACAACAGCAACGGATCACTATGGGTCTTCACAGGAAATCTACAGTGGATGATCAAATGGTCAGAATCCTAGAAGTCTGTGCTTTTGTGATATATTTCATAATGTTCAGTTTCAAACCAGTCTGGTAAAGCTTAAGCATCTATTTATACCAATGTTTTTGGCTTCTTTTTCTAAGCCAACCATCTGCTTTTTATATACATTTTATATCATTGACATATTTGTTCAATATCTCTTGTCATTCTTGGCTGGAATAATTGGAACTCTGCCAAGTTTAAACGTCAAATCGCAGATGTTGGAAATCATATAAGTAGAACGTGTGTTTCTGATATCACCTTAGCCTAGGGGAGAAAGAGAGTCATAAAAAGAATAATTTTTTTCTGAGGAAATTTAAACTCTCCTTGAGTAATTCCCAAGCTGTCAAAGGAGGTCCTCTAGGGTACAGTGTCAGTCTTCACTTTTTCATCTCTAATTTGATTATTAGAACATCACCAATCTTTGACAACAGTAAAATATCAAAACTGTAGAAAGATAAGTCATCTAAACTGAAGGCTGGCGTGTTCAGTGTCCTTACTCATAAGACTTCTTTCTTATAGCACAATATCTTACTCTGGTAAGTAAGGACTGGAGTCTTGAAAGTTAATGAGTGGCATCTATGATGCAAGTATTCTCTTTTTTTTCTGCACAGTATAAAGAAAAGGAAAGCTTCAAGAAACAATTAGTTCAAAGACTTATGGGCCATGTGAACTACAGCCTGCAATACCTTGAGAATGGAACACTGTCTACCAAATTCTCTGGTTAAAACCAGAGAAGATTCTGGATAGAATGGAAGAAAAATATAGACCAAAATTCAAATTAATAAAAAAGAGTCCATACTTACTGATCTGATAGAGACTAGTGGAACTTCTAAGAGTTTTCAAAGCTGGATTTGAGCCCACCCGCAGGAATCATCGTTTAAACAACATGCAGGCATAGAAATTGAATAAGGACATTATTGGGGAATGTACTTCTCATGAAAATTAAAAGCACAAGGCAAAAAGGCAATATTTGCCTCAAAATAAAGCTGAGAAGGTAAGAAGTAGAAGTTAACTGGATACTGAGAATCCGTGAAGAAGACAGAAGAATGCTATCATATTGAGAAAATTGCAACTAATATTATATATAAAATGTGTATAAATTGTTGAAAGGAAAATATTTTTTTCTGTACACTTTTACCTAACCCACAATGAGTTTTAACAAGAAAAACCAGCCTCCCTCTCTCTGTTGGTGCCAACTGAAGGTAGCAACACTATTGCTGACACTATCACATATCTACCAACCCTGCCTAAACAACATGTTGAAACAGGTGAATGCTACACCTAGAATAAATTTACTCCCTACGCATAAAACAAAACTATTTCTGCTACTGTAGAATCCACTAGAAGCCATACAACTACACTTATCACTTTTGATACTTCCATTTTTCTCATTTCTACTTGGTCTTATTTATTGTTTTGCTCTGGGGAATGTTGGAGGGAAATTACTGAAAAAGAGTTACTGTGCTGTAAACAGAATTGTCCCTGTCTCTGCCATTATATGACTACTTTTAAATTAATATATGTATGACTTCTTTCTACATTGATTTTTTTTATTTCTTGTAATTTTTTTTCATTTTACACTGATTTACCTACAAAGTCTGTATACACTGCCCCTCACATCAGATTCCCCCCCACCTAGTCAACCCATCTCTCCTCCACCCATCAAAAAATGTGACCCCATAATTATCCCACACCCATTCTTATCCTTTTGCTCCCCTTCTGGCCCCCTCAATCCTCATACATGTTTTACTAGTTATCTATTTCTACAACAATGGTCTTATATAGTATTTGTCCTTCCTAATGTGACTGAATTGGTTTACTTAGCATAATACTCTACAGTCCCTTTAAAGTTAGGTTGTTATGTGCCGTCGAGTCG
>NW_006399807.1:15030145-15038569 GCF_000299155.1 Elephantulus edwardii | reverse complement strand
TACAAAATTCAATCATTCTATCTCCGGCTTCATTTCTGTCACCAAGTCCATGTATTCCAACTACTGATTCTTCTTCCCTGTTCCCAACTTTTGTGTTCCAGTCGCCCATTATTATCAATGCATCTTGATTGCATGTTCAATCTATCTCTGCCTGTAAGAGTTGGTAGAAATCATCTATTTCTTCTTCTTTGGCTCTGGTTGTTGGTGCATGTATCTGGATGATACAGAAAGTTAGGTAGTGATTTATAAAATCATTGCTCCTGTGTGCTGTGTAGTATTCCATCATGTGAATGTACCATAATTTCTCAATCCATTCGATTGCAGTTGGATATTTGGGCTATTTCCATGTTCTTGTGGTGGTGAATAACAGTGCTGCGGACATTGATGTATAACTCTTCATTCTCTCAGGGTACATTCCAAGCAGTGGAGTAGCTAGGTCATATGGAATTCCATTGATATTTTTTAGCAAAAGGGTGTTCACCTAAACTTCTCCATACACACAAGACCTGCCTCATCAATTCTCCAGGGACCTTAAGAATTAGGAGAAAAATGGCATACATTAGCCCAATATTTAAAATATTTTTAAATGCCATTTTGTAAGCATGGCTAACAAATATAACTTCACGTTGGTGTTATGTGCCATCAAGTTGCCTAAAACTCGCAGCAACTCGCAGCTACTCTATTTACAGTCAGTGAGACTACCTCTGAAACCTGCCTTATCCTGAGCCAGTCTCACTGACTCCAACATAACAACATTACCCCAAGTTACTGTGTCAATCCATCTCATCCTAGGTCTTCCTCTCCTGTGCTGTCCCTCCATCCTTCCAAGCATGGTGTCCTTCTCCAAGGACTGGCTCCTCTTGGCCATGTATCCGAAGAATGTGAGATAGTAAAAATCCTTGCATTGAAGGAGAACCTTGATTTCACCCTCTCCAAGACATACCTGTTTGTTCTCTTAGAGGTCCATAGTATGTTCAATACTCTTCTCCAACACCACAACTCAAAGATATAAATTCTTCTTCTGTTATCCTTAGTCATTCATTGTCCAGCTCTCTGATAAATAGCAAGTAATTGCAAAGACCAAGGCTTTGATCAGGCACAGCTTAGTCTCTAGACACCGTTGCTTCTCAGTACTCTGGAGACGTCTGCAGATTTTCCAAGTGCAATTCATCTTTTGATTTCATAACTGCTGGTGCCAAAAGTGTTGATGGTGGGGCGGAGCAAGCTAAAATTATTAACAACCTCTATCTCTTCTCTATATATCATGGTGCTGCTAACTGACCCAGTGGTGAGAATCTTTGTCTTCTTGAGGTAAAGCTTTAACCTGTGTTGAAAATTATCGTCTTTGCTTTCTGCAGCAAGTACTTCAGGTCCTTCTCAGTTTCAGGAAGCAAGGTTGTGTCACCTGCATATCACAGGTTGTTAAGTCTTCTTCCGATCCTGATACCACATTCCTCATCATAAAGCCCAGCCTCCTGAATGATCTGTTCTGCATGTAGATTGAAAAGGTATGGAGATAGAATACATACTTGATGCATTCCTTTCCTGGTTTTGAACCATGTAGTGTTTCCTTGCTATGTTCTGGGGACTGCTTCCTGGTCTGAGTATAGGTTTCACATGGGCACAATCAAGTACTATGGGATTCCAATCTCAATGTATTGTGATCCACACAGCGAAATGCCTTTGCATTGACAATGAAACACAGATAGACATTCCCCTAATACTCTTTGCTCTCAGCCAAGATCCTTCTTGCATTGGCAATAATGTCGCTAGTGCTACGAACTCTTCTAAATCCAAAAAAATTATAAACATATAAAGAACAAAGAGATATGTCTTATAGAAAGTACAGAGTGTTCTTTGGAGGCAAAGATGACAAATCTTTGTCTCTCATAATTTGGGCATGTTTTTTTAGGTGCTATCAAGTCTAGTGTGATGTATAGCAACCCTATGAACAAAAGATCAGAACCCTGCCCTATCGTGTGCCATCCCCATATCTTCTGACACATTAGAGCCTATTGCAGCAGTCACTGTGTTAATGCACCTGGTTGAGGGTCTTCCTCTCTTTTGCCACCTTCTACCTTTCTAAGCATGATGTCCCTCTCCAAGGAAGAACCCTTCCTAGCAACATGCCCAAAGTATGTTTCAGCATCTCTGCCTCCGAGGAGCACTCTGGCTGCATTTTCTCCAAGATATAATTGTTTGTTCTTTTGGAAGTCCACAGGATATTCAGTGTTCGTCTCCAACACCACAGTATAATGACCATACAAAATTTGATCATTCTATTTCTAGCCTCACTTCTGTCACCAAGTCTATAGTTTCCAACTACCATTCCTAGAACATCTTCTATTACAGTTGTGTATCTCCTTGAGCATCTTCAAAGTTGAATTCATACCTAGCTCACTCATGAATCCCACAGCCATAAAGTCCCAGAGAGTCTAGGGTACACAAAAATACCTAGTCTATTCCCTACATAGTCTAGAAAGTACAGGGAAATCTTAAAACCAAAGATGGTCCCCCAAACAGGTTACCACTAAATCCCATTTACATAATACAGTAACATTTCCCAAGTTCCAGTAGCGATCCTCCAAGTCTAATATGTGAGGTGAACTATATCTATATCATTAGCAACTATCTTCAAGAGCAGAGGCTTTTTGTTGCCAGAGAGATGAGTATAACCTGAAAAGGTGACTATCAGGGGGGAAAAAAAATACTGATTTCAGATTCCCTAGCATGCACTTCTAAAATGAATTCTTCTTCATTATAAAGAATCACTAATTTAAAAAAATTCATTTAAGCTGACACTATAAAGCTACTTCAAGGAAGGAAGAAAGACCCACTGCTTGTGTGGGCTTCTGTTTCCTTTAGACAACAACACTTGAAGCTTTCCTGTCTGCTGAAAAGATTTAGAAACCTGTAAAGATACCATAATTCCTAGGTTTTTCTTAAATCTGTTTTATTCGGCTATCGTCACTAGTCTGCTTAAAAGCAAGTTTCCTAGAGCTATATCTGTTATGAAATGGACACTACAAAGAAGAAAGGACCTCTAGTCTACTGCTATAATTTATACTGAATCTCTGTGATTTCTATTGTATATAATTCAGAGACATACTACCTTCTAGATGCACTAAATCCTCATGGTCTTTAGATAGTTTGAATTCCTAAGCAAAGTTCAAAGAGGCATTCCTGACTTGCTCCATACACACCTATATACACTAGTAACTCCTCATACTTCCCCTTCCATAGTCTTTATTCTCAATATACCTACAGTCATAAGTAGACGCTGTGACATAATGTTCAGATTCTCACATCCTCATTTAAAGGCTCACATACTCTTTCCCTAGCTGCAAGAGCTAAGATGAGTACGCTCTGAGAATTCTGTCTTGGAGCTCTAGTGGTACAGTCTAGTGGTATAGCTAGTTGCATTGCTAATACAAAAGGAGCATGTTTCTTGTGGTTTGAATCCACTAGTGATTTCAAGGGATAAAACCGGACAGTCACCTCCTGCTTTGATTTACAACCTCAGAAATCCACCCAGAGGGTCTGACTTGAATATAGTGCCTCTGAGTGAAAGAGAAACTCTTCACCTGAAATCCTATCCCTTCCTGGGGACAACCCACTTCCCATGATTGCTTGATGTAGGGTCATGAAAAGACAACTTTCTTCTCTCGAACAGGGTCACTTCTGAAAGGCCACCCTACTTCCAGAGCTGCTGCAAAGAGTAAGTGAGCTCTATTTTGAAACTATACCCAATCTTGCTACCTTTACTCACTGTTTCCCAAGTACTGATCCCAACACCATACCAAATAAACGTTAATTTTTTTTTTGTCATCCTTGCACAGGGGCCATGCTAATCTTCTATGTATCATTCCAATTTTACTATATGTACTGCTGAAGCGAGCACCCAGTAAACTTTCTGACTGAAAATTTTCATCCTAAAGCCTGCTTGCTAGGGAATCCTACCTAATGTTGCATCTCTAACTGTAGTAGTTTGTGCTATGAGTTTATTTCTGCCAGGCTTTTATAGGTATATTCCTTTGCCTGGAATATACCCCACTTGCATCCAGCAGCTCCACTCATCCTTTAAAGCTCAAATTGAGCCTCCTCTGACCCAAAGTCTACTCTGAAGTTTCTTTCAAAATTGCCCTGTCATTTCTCTAGCTCCTTTATTTAAGCCAACTTCTGTCTCATTTTACATTTTCTTCCATTAGCCTCTAGGTGATTTGAAACCAGTGTTTAAGTCTTATTCTTCTTAGAAACTCAAGAGATTATTATAATAGTTGACATATAGTAGATATACAGTAAATATTCATTGAACACAATGAGTGAGGAGTTTGTTGAATATGTGAAAAATTTAACTGCATGTATCAGACTCTAAAGGCAATAAAAACTTAAAATGATTAAAGCAATTAAAAGTGGTTTTACTGACAACTGTTCTCATGATTGCCAAAAATAAATTTACCTAATGACTCTGAAAAAGGTTTTACATTAATTATCAATTAATTAATTATTAGTGACTGGCAGAGGAATCATAAACTAATGATCTATAAGACCTTTAATATTCATCTTGACCCATTTTCCTTTATAATATTTGGTGGTTTCATACCTTCTTGTGGAAACACTTTTCCATGTTTTTTGTGTTAATTTGAATTTCAGTATTAAGATGTAATTACTAGTATCATTTTACAAAAGACACAATTGAGGATAAAAGTTATTTTTGGCAGATTAATCCTCTCAGAAGGAGGCTTTGGTGGCCTAGTGGGTAAGGAGTTGCTTTGCCAACATAGAAGCACATGGTTCTAATCCCTCAGCAGCTTTGTGGAAGAAGGATGGGAAATCTCCTCTCATGCAATTTACAGTTTCTGAAAATGTGCTGGAGGGTCGGCTATTAGTTGGTTTCAATTTGACAACACATAAAAAAGAAAAAAATCACCTTCTCAGCCACACTCACCTCATTAATAACAATAACAATAACAACAATAATAATAATAATAATAATTATTAATAATAATAATATATGAGTGAAAAGTAACTGGAAAACAATGTCTTTTATTTCAGCTCTTTTCCAAGGATGTTTTTTAAAAACAAAGTAATATAAAATACTGTAGCAGAATCTATTGGAGACTAGGAATTTCAAGACAATTTTGTAAAAAATATTGGCTAGATATCCACCAAGATAGCACTTTGCTATGCAATTGTGGAAGTACAAATATGAAAAAATAAAAATCTATGTATGCCCTTATTTTGGAAGATCAAGATATCTATCCAAAGGACAACAAAGTACTACTGTTATTTTGTTAGTTGCTGTCAAATTGACTTAAACCTTGGTGGAATTTTCACACTGATGATAATAATGGCATGAAGATCATGAGTTAAGAGGCAGCAGTTCAGTTAGAAGATGGATATGAGCAGGAGAGACAGGTGGATCTTAACCTATAAATTAGTGTTGAGAGTCATGTACTGGGAAACAATAGCATAAGAAGAAAACAATAAAATATTATTTTCCCCTTTTACCAATATTCATGCATTTTGTACAATCAGCATAACAATGTCATAAATATGTGTAGTGGACATATTATTTTGTTTTATTCTTCTCCAAAGGTTCTCAGCTATAGCTATAGCTGTGTCCTTATTAAATGGCACTTACATTCAGGTTCAGTTGCTCACTTTGCTTTGGAGTTCGGGGATGGCTCACTAGGTAGGGAGGAAAAAGAAGAAAGTGTTAGTAAAAAAGGGAATGAACTTGATCTTACATCATCTTAGTGGGAGCTTGTCTTCAAATCTGAAGCTAATAAGACTTTCCTGGTGAAGTCCAACACACAGCCTATATGTTCTCCACAGGTATACAGCACACATATACATCAGACACAACGCCCCCCCCCATACATATGTACACTTATAAACACACCACATTCACACCACACCTGCACATTAAAATATAGACAAATTCATTGTGAATACTACTGTGCAAAAATATTAGCAAACAAATCACAGCAATACATTTAAAGAACAATGTCCTACAACCACAGGGTAACTTATTCCAAGAATATATGGTGAGTGGGTAAAAGAAAACCTATAATAGAGTTCTCAATATTGTCACTAATAAAATAATGTCAGGATAATTTTTGAATTTAAAAAATTGGTTAAACTTAAAATCTATTCTTGATAACATTTCTTAATAAAAATAGAAATAAAGTTAATTTTTAATATAGTATGTAATACAGAAGCCAGTATAATATTTAATAAAGAGCTAATCTGAAATATCTCCATTAGTGTAAAAGCAAGACAAAGATGAACATTATTGCTCCTATTATTAGAAAAAGAAATAAGAATTTTAAATAGGCCAAAAAGAAACAAATATTTTTTATTAACTTCATAGTAAAAAATAGAAATGTTAAAGGTTTTTTAGTATAAAAATATTTGACTAGAATTGTGTGGTAAAATTCCCTTAAAATTAATTGTGTGTAATAGGTTATTATGTATAGCCTTTTTATAATTTTGTCTTTTACTTCCTCTATTTTAATAGATTTGTTTACCTTTTTCTGTCTTTGACAATCTTTTTTTTTAAAGAAACCACTTTCTGATGTTGAACTAATTTTAGATTTTCAAAAATTAGTTCCTATATGTTCTTCATCTATTTTTTTCTAATGCTGATATCTTATATAATAAAGCTACATTTGGCAAAACTGAGAAATTAACATTGGTTCAAAAACATAGGAAAGACTCAAGGAGGAATTGAAAAGCCAAAATAATAATAGGCATACATTAATGTTATAAAATAAAACGTACATGAATTATTGTATAAAGTACAATGAGCATGAATTAAGCACAACATAAATGAAAGAATGTATGAGACACAATGTACATGTGTATAACACAATGTATGTGAATGACTGAATGCAAACCAATAAAATATGAAAAGGAAAAATAACCCCAGAGCAACAAAACAATGAAATTAGGCTAGAAGAAAAAGAATGTGGCCTAGAAAGACTCAACAGCCTGCACTTTGCCGATGAGATGATACTGCTTGCATAAAGTGAAACCTTGAAGGACTTACTACAGAAGATTGAAATCTTTAATAAGGATTACATCTCAACATCAAGAAAACAAAAATCCTCACCACTGTTCCAACAGGTAACATCATGAGAGATGGAGAAAAGATTGATGTTGTCAATAATTTAATTTTATGTGGATCTACAATTAATCCTCATGGTAGCAGCAGTCAAGAAGTTTATAGACATTTTTATGAGAAGAGAAGGAAATAAAAGGCATTTAAATAGGCCAAAAGATGGTTCAATTGTTGCTATATGCAGATGATATGATAGGGTACACAGAAAACTCCCAAAGACTCAACAAAAGAACTGTTAGAGTTAATAGACCAATTTAGGAGGGTAGCAGGATATAAGATCAATAAACAAAAATGATGTTGGAGGCATAGCATTCCCTTACCTCATAACCTACTACACAGCAGTAGCAACCAAAACAGCATGGTACTAGTTGGTTTTTGTTTTTGTTTGTTTCTCAGAAGTGTTTTGGTTACTTGGGGTCTCTTGCCTCTTCAAATCAATTTGATAATTTTCCCTCTCTTCAAAAATGTATTTGGTATCTGGATTGGGATTGCATTGAACATGTAGATTGCTTTTGATAAGATTGTAATTTTCACAATATTGAGTCTTCCTATCCATGAACAGGACACATTTTTTTTTAATTTTTTCAGGTTTTTATTGTGTCTTATTTTCTTTTCACCCTGTTGGGAGTAAACATTTGGTAATACAATCTCTGACAAGAGTCTTATAACAAAAGTTTCCAGAATACTCCTGGACTTCCACCAAAAAAAGGACTGATACCTAGATTACAAAATGGGAAAAAGACATGTAAAGAATTTTCACAGAGGAAGATACTTGAATGACAAATAAACACATGAAGAAATGCTTAAAATCACTGACAATAAGAGAGATGCAAATCAAAACCGCAATGAAGTAACATCTTACTCTTGTAACAGTGGCAAAGTTTAACAGGGCAGCAAGTAATAAATGTTGGAGAGGATGTGTGAGAAAGAAACTCTTATGCATTGTTGGTGGGATTTGTAAAATGGTACAACCATTCTGGAAGGCAGTTTGGCTCTTTTCCAAAAAGTTGAACATAGAAATTCTATATGACTCAGCTATTCCATTACTTGGAATAAACCCTGAGAATATGAGAACTGAGACACAAACAAGATTTGTACACCAATGTTCATAGCAGCATTATTCACCATCACAAGAACACAGCACAAATGCCCAACCACAAATGAATGGATTGAAAAGTTGTGGTACTATCAGATAAGGGGCTTATATCCAGAATTTATGAAATACTTGAGCACCACAACAAGATAAAGGTAAATAATCCAATAGAAAAATGGGCACAGGATATGAACAGGCACTTCAC
>NW_006399807.1:15027642-15028920 GCF_000299155.1 Elephantulus edwardii | reverse complement strand
TCTGTAAATGTTTATGAAAATTAATAAAATATAATTATAGAAAAAAAAAGTTGTGGTACGTTCACACAATGGAATACTATGCAGCATGCAGGAACAATGATTTTTTAAATTATAATCTAACTTGGGAGGGACTGGAAAGCATTATGATGAGTGAACTAACTCAGTCCCACAAGGATAAATATTTTATAAAACTATTATTATAGAATGAGTATAATAATCCAAGAGAGGTAGGAGAGGGTAGAAGCAGAGGGATGAGGATGTGCAGGGGAAGGAGGGATTAATCATGGGTTTGTACAATCTCATGGTGGGGTTGAGGGGAAATTGAAAGACTATGATTTTGAACACAATGTATTTGAATTTTATAAATAAACCAGCATAAAATAGAAAAGTAAAAAAAGCATTTTAGATAAAGAAAGTGTCCAAAAGCTGTGTTGTGTTATTGTTGCATACTTGTATGGATTTAATAAAATTCACATAAAAATTAATAGACATCTTTCATTGGGAATACCTACTGTCAGGAACAGTGCTAAAAGAGCTAAAATGCTAAAGAGCAAGGAGAACAGTTTAAGGACCAACATGTGTCTGATCCAAATTACTATATTTTCTATTGCTTCTTACGCATCTGAAAGTCAGACAGTGAATAAGTATAACAGCTGAAGAATTGGTGCCTTTCAATCTGGTGTTTAATATCCTATGGACTGCTATAAAAACCAGTCCATCTTGGAGGAAGTGCAGCCATGTGAGCAGACATGATTCAAATCTGGCAGCAGCAGCCTGAGAATTAAGAAAGTGTCCCACAACAGGGAGAGTGAAAGCAGGGCCATTCTGAAGGTCATTTCATTGCATCATTTTCCCAGAAAATTACATATGAACATAAATAATATCACCAAGGATGTGTCATATAATCTAAAACACAGATTCTAGTCAGACCCTGAAGTTCCTACTTCTTGAAGCTGGAGGCACATAAATAATTTCCACAAGAATCCAATGCCCAAGGCCAAATGATCTCTACTAAACTACATACTAAGCTATTGTTTGACAACAGTCAAATTTTACTCCAGGGAATTAGCTCTATCAAGGTTCAAAAGAACACATTCGTACAATGGAATACTATGCTGCATTAAAAAACAAGGAACTCATGCAATATTATTCAAAATGGTTGACTCTGGAGAACATTATGTTGAGTGAAATATCCCAGTCACAAAAGGACAAATATAACGTGATGCCACTGTTGTAGAATGGGACTGTCCTTGGGGTTGGGGAGAGACTGAGTAAGAT
>NW_006399807.1:15025866-15027047 GCF_000299155.1 Elephantulus edwardii | reverse complement strand
AAAATATAATTATAGAAAAACACACACACACACACACACACAAAGACAACATCTTGCTAAATAGCTTGAGTGTGGTCACTTCAATAACTTGAGTGGAAATCTGGATGTCCAGAGAACCAAACAATTTTTTCAAATCTCTCATTCAGTTGTTGTCATCAAGTCAGAATTAACACAAAACTAAGCCTCCTGCAGCTTTTCAAAGGCTATAAATCACACTAGAGGAGATGTCTCATCTTTCTCCCATGGAGCATCTAGTGAATTCAGACCACCAGCCATGTTTGGGTTGGCAGTGCAACTTCCTGCAGACTATGCCTATCATGGTTAATCTAAAATAAACTCGTTGCCAGAGTTTGCCTTGATTTTTAACCAGTTCAGTTGACATTCCAGTGGGTTTTCAGAGACTAAATCCCAGAGGAGATTTACCATCTTTCTCCTGTGAAGCAACTGGTGAATTCAAACCTGCCTTTGGGTTGGCAGCACAATTCATGACCCACTAGGTCAACAGAACTATTAGTTGTTATTGTTATGTACCATTGTGTTGCTGTCCATTTGCTGGCAACTTAACAGCGACACAGTGATGGGAGTAAGCATTATGGAGATAACACCACTCTGGGAGAGGATCAGAGAGTCAATCCAGCTCAATTTTATTGGGCGCTGCAGTGCATTTATATACGAACAAGTAAACAAGAAGATAGTATAGGGTGGGCTTACAGACGTGAGACATGTGGATTGGTTAGGAGAACCTCAGCCTCATGGAGCCAAACATAGGGGAGCTTTCTCCACCCCACATTAAAAGCCATTGGGAGGCTTGCACTCATGAAGAGCTTAGGCAATCTGTCCTGGCCAGAGGCCCTCCCTTCCTCCCCAAAATTCCCCAACACCATTGAGTCAGAACAGACTCACATTTGACCCACTAGTGGGTTTTCAGAGACAATAATATGTGAGGCATTTGTCAGTATTTCTTCTGTGGAGCAGCCAGTGTGTTTAGATTTTTAATCTTTGAGTTGGTGGTATAGCTCCTAATTTATTAGGCCACCAGAACTTCTCTTCCTAGTTAGTAAATTTATTTTATAAATTTATTATTGGTTTCTCTATATTTGCACTGTAACTATAGACTTGGACTGCTAGGAGAACAAACAGGTTTGTCCTGGAGAAGGTGAAGCCGGAATGTTCCTTGGAGT
>NW_006399807.1:15010695-15012204 GCF_000299155.1 Elephantulus edwardii | reverse complement strand
AACCTGCATTATGCAGATGACACAACCCTGCTTGCTGAAACTGAGGAGGACCTGAAGCACTTGCTGCAGAAGGTCAAGGACTGCAGACTTCAATATTGATTGAAGCTCAACATCTAGAAAAAGATTCTCATCACTGGGCCAATTGGCAGCATCATAATGGATGGTGAAGAGATTGAAATTATTAACAGTTTTAGTTTGATTTGTTACACAGTCAATACTCTTGGTACCAGCAGCCAGGAAATCAAGAGACAGATTTCATTGGGAAAGTCAGCTGTCAGGGAAGGGACATCTCCAGAGTACTGAAGAGCAATGATGTCAGGCTGGAGACTAAGGTGTGCCTGATCCAGGCCATAGTCTTCACAATTGCATGATATGCGTCATGGAGCTGAACAGTGACTATGAATGATAGAAGGAGAATTGATGCCTTTGAGCTACTAAGAGAATAAACAGGTTCATCCTAGAGAGGGTGAAACCAGGTTGCTCCTTGGAGGCAAGGATTCTGAAGCTTTGTCAGACATACTTTGGGCATGCTGCAAGGAGGGACCAGTCCTTGGAGAGGGACATCATGTTTGGCAGAGTGAAGGGACAGTGTAAGAGAAGAAGACCCTCAATGAAGTTGATTGATTCAGTAATTGGGGTTAGGGGAATAGGTGTGTCAGAGACAATGAGTTTGGTACAGGCTAGAGCAAGGTTTAGGGCTTTTGTACAGAGTTGCTATGAGTCTTAAGCAACTTGACAGCACATAACAACAACAACAGCACATTTCTCTTTTTCCTCTTGACTCTATGTATGAGTGTGATTGTGTGTGTGAGCGTGTATGTGTGTGTGTTAGAGAACAAGTATACAAGTGATGTTTTTATTTGTTTAGAATAAAATGCTTGTTTTCCTATTGTGATGATTATTTGGAAATGTATAACTTTACATGATGCTTTCCTTCTTAAAATGTTAAAAAATTGTTTGATTCCTACTTGTGAGCTAATAGATGTATTCATTTCTGTTTCTTCACATCTTAGTTCCTGTTTCTTCCCATTTTTGTTCATCATCTGATTTTAGATGATTAAATGACATTTCTTAGGGTAACTTTTAAGTCTCATTGCTTATATATTTATAATTTTGATTATTCATTGACCCCTAAGTTTTAATAATGAAGAGATCAATGCACTTCCTTCCCATCCTAATTTTCCTTTCCTTTAATTACAATTAGTTACATAATTTCTATACCCTCAGAGTTTATAATATATACATTCACCTCTGTTAACAATACTCTCCACCCACTCAGTATTCATTTGAGAACTAGACAATGAACAAGCATGACATAAGACGAATTGATGCCTTTGAATTGTGTGTTGAGTAAGAGTACTGAATATCCCATGGACGACTAAAAGAACAGACAGATATGTCGTGGAGGAAGTTCAGCCAGAGTGTTCCTTAGATGTAAGAATGGTGAAGCTTCACTTTACATATTTCGGGCAGGTTGTTAGTTAAGACTATTCCTTGGTAGACGACATC
>NW_006399807.1:15007121-15009862 GCF_000299155.1 Elephantulus edwardii | reverse complement strand
AATCAATACTCTTTACACTAGTAGTAAGTAAATCCAAAGAAGATTGCATTGAGAAAACCAGATGTCAGAGACATCGCCAAAATACTGAAGAGCAATGATATCAGTCTGAAGACTAAGGTGCACCAGGATATGGTCCTTACAATTACTTGCTATATATCAGAGGATTGGACAATGACTAAGGATGATAAAAGAAGGACTGATACCTTTAAGTTGTGCTGCTGGAGAATACTGAACATACTATGGACCCCAAAGAGAACAAACAGTTCTGTCCTGGAGAGGGTGAGAACAAGTTTCTCCTTGGAGGCAAGTATTTTTGAAGCTCAGTCTTACATATTTGGGGCATGTTGCCAGGAGGGACTAGTCCTTGAAAAAGTCCATTATGCTCGAAGAGTAAAGGGACAACTCAGGATAGGAAGACCCTGGATGAGAAGGATTGACTCAGTGACTGGGGAAATGGGAGTAGGTGTGTCAGAGACAATGAAGTTGGCTCAGGATACACCAAGGTTAAAAGCTGACATAGTCAACTCAATGGCAAATAACGATAGCAATACATTTAAACATATTTAGTGCACCCAGTCTTTTTCAGCCATCCTTTCTTGACTACAGGGGGTTTTGTCTATTAATTTAAAGAAGAGAATCTTGTAAAAATATTTATTGAGTTCTTCTATTTAATGAAAATTTATCTGGATATACCATTTTAAGACAACTCCCCCCCGCCCCTTAAAGATTTCGTTTCGGAAGCAGGAGTCGCATCCAATTCCTAAACAACATGCCTCTGGAAACTCTATAAACTTTAGTAAAAGTCGACAATTATAGAAAGGCTTCAGGCCTCTTGTTCAGTGTCACTATGAGTCATGCTCTACTCGAAAATAATCAACAACATAAACAACAGCAAAATTTTTGTAGGTATTTTTCCATGTGTTTGAACATTATTTTAAAAACATATTATGTTACCTGGGTAGTTTTTTCTTGTATGTAGGTACCTTGAACTTGTTTCAGAATTTCAAAAGGATCTCTTGTTTACTTTTGAAATTCAGTATGTTTATCAGGACGACTCTCACTATTCATTCTTTTGAGTAGTTTTGTAAGTACCTTGAACTTGTTTCAGAATTTCAAAAGGATCTCTTGTTTACTTGTGAAATTTAGTATCTTTATCAGGATGACTCTCACTATTCTGTTGAGTAGTTTTTCTAATGGCATAGCCTACTTTTTCAATCTATAGATTTGTGGACATTTTTATTTAAATATTCTTTCTGTTATTTTTATTCTCTTCTTTGGATGTGCCAATTATGCTTATGTTTGATCTCTTTTTAGCTTACCTCGGTAGTATCCTTCATATTCCTTATTATGTTTTTTCACAATGTGTATTTTCTTTGTACACTTTCTAACATCATCTTTGCTTTTGTGAAACAAACCCTTCTATATCTTTACTGCATTATTTCCCCCCCTGTCTTTGTGTCTCTCCTTTGAGATCATATTTTGGAGATAGAATTGCTTCACTAAGTTTAAAAATATCCTTTTCATCTACCCTTTCACAATGTTTCAACATTTTTTGGCCATTTATCTGTTATTTATTTTACATTAACTTTATATGACATTCCCTCCCTTGTGAAACCTTTGTTTGGGCCATATGCTAATTTCTTTTTCTAGAAATTACTCATTCTATGAAATCATCTAGTCTTAAATCCAATGTATACAGAAGTTTCATGTGAAGGAAGGGCAAGCTCAATTGTGCTTTTAAATAATAATTATATTTACACATTGATTCTTTTATTTTTAATTTTCCAAAACTATTTAAGCCAACATCTTTAGAGTTATGATTTAATTTCTGACCTTCATCCTGTGTCAGCTATAACAAAGGCTTCTTCTATGTGTGGTTTCTTATTTAGACCAGCCTTGCTGGAGTTCTTGTTAAGTGCCATCAAGTTGAGTATGTCTCATAGCAACCCTAGTAACAACAGATCTGAATCCTGTACTATTTTGTTCTATCTTCATAATTTATGGCTCTGGAGGACATTTGTTGCTGTCATGATGCCAATCTAACTCACTGGGGTCTTCCTGTCCTTCACTGACCTTTCCAAGCATGAATAGCCTTTCCTAGCAATATGTCAAAAGTTTGAGAGACAAAGATTTAACATCCTTACCTCCTAGTAGCCCTTTGACTACACCCTTTCCAAGACATACCTGTTCATTCTTTTGGTAATCTATACAATATTCAGTATCTTCTCTAACATTAAGCTGTTAATTCTTCTTCTCTCATTGTTTTTCATTGTCCAGCTCTCAGATGCTTGTCAATTGATCAAATATTTCATGCCTGAGTCAGATGCATCTTAGTCTTCAAAGTGATATCAAAGCTTTTTGGTATTTTGGAGAGGTCCTTGACAGTGACCAAAAGCAATATGTCTCCTTATTTCCTCACTACTTGTACCAAATGTGTTGATTGTGGATCCAAGTAAGATGAAGTAATTGACAGTTTTAATTTTTTCTCCATTCATCATAATGTTGCTTATTGGCCCAGTGGTAAGGACGGACCTTTATTTTCTTTATGTTGTGATGTAGTCTATATTGAAGTCTTTGATCATCTGCAGCAAGTGCTTCAGTTCCTCTGACTTTCAGTTGGCAAAGTTGTGTCATCTGTATGACATAGGTTGTTAATGAGCCTTCCTCTGAGCACTCTTCTTCATAGAGTCTGACTTCGTGAATTATTTTCTTAGCATACAGATTGAATAGGTATGGATATG
>NW_006399807.1:15001408-15006906 GCF_000299155.1 Elephantulus edwardii | reverse complement strand
ACATTTGACATCAGAAATTATATCCCTGGTGCCATAGCCTCTTCTAAACCCAACTTGAACTTCTTGAAGTTCCTTGTTAATGTATACTTCCAGATGTTTTTGGACAATCTTCAGCAATATTTTGCTTGCATGTGATATTAATGGTATTATTTGATACTTTCTGCATTCTGTTGGATCACATCTTTTAGATATGGGAAAAAATGTGGATCTCTTCCAGTCAGTCAGCCAGTTATCCTGTCCTCCAGACTTCCTGACATATTCTGGTAAGCAAGTCAAGAGCTGTATCTGTTAGTTGAAACATGTCAGTCAATATCCCATCCATTTCTGACGCCTTAGTTTTTTGTCTATCCACTGTAGCTTGAACTTCTACCTTTGTTACCACTAGCTCTTGTTCATATTGTACTCCCTGATATTTTGCAGTATCAACCAGTTCTTTCTGGTACAGTGATTCTGTGTATTCCATCCATATTTTTTTATGCTACCTGAATCATTCAAGATTTTCCCCATGTTATCTTTCAGCGTTACAACTCAAGGCTTGAATTTGAATTTGGTTAGTTCTTTCTGCTTGAGAAATGCTGAGTGAATTCTTTCTTTTTCATTCTCTGACTCCAGTTCTTTGCAAATTTCATTACAATACTTTGGTTTGTCTTCTTGAGCTGCCCTTTGAAATCTTCCATTCAGCTCCCTTACTTCAGCATCTTTTCCATTTGATTTGGCTTCTGGATACACTAATGCAATTTTCATAGTTTCTTCTGACACCTCTTTTGGCTTTATCTATCTCCTCTCTCTTTGTAATGACTTTTTTACTCTCTCCATGAATGATAGCCTTACTTTTGTCCTACAGCTCCTCTGGTCTTCAATCATTGATCAATGATCAATGCCTCAAATCTATTCTTAAGATGATTTTTTAATTTAGGTGGAGTAGACTCAAGGTCATATTTTGATTTTTGTGGACTTGTTTTAAACTTCTTCAGTTTCAATTTGAACTTACATATGAATAATTGGTGATCTGTTCCACAGTCAGCATCTGGCCCGGTTCTGACTTTTGATATTGGGTTTCTCCAATGATTCTTTCCACAGACAAGTTAATCTCATTCCTGTGCAGTCTGTCAGGTAAGGTCCATGTGTACAGTCACTGTTTGTTTTTCTTAAAAAAAAAGGCATTTGCTATGAATAAGTCATTGAATGTACGAAATTCATTCATGTTACCACCTCATTTCTATCCTTCCTGTTTCCAACTTTTGCATCTTGATTGCATATTTGATCAATTTTTGACTGAAAAAGTTTGTAGAAATTATCAATTTCCTCCTCTTTGGCTTTAATTGTTGGTATATATATTTTAATACAGTCATGTTAATAAGTCTTCTTTGTAGGGAAATGGATAGTGTCTTATCACTCACAACATTGTACTTTAGGGTGTTGTTGTGGTGTACCATTGAGTCAGAACTGACCCATAGCTGACCCTCCGTCAGGTTTTCAGAAACAGTTAATTGCACTGCAGTAGATTGTCCATCCTTCTCCTGTAGAGCAGCTGGTTGGGATTCAAAGCGCATCCCTTCAGGATTACAGATCAGCATAGGCCTTGAAATTGTCCTTTTAATTATGATTACAACATCATTCTTCCTCAGTTTTTCATTCGGGGCATAATAGATCATATGATTGTATGATTCAAAGTGGCCTATGATGGTCGATTTCAGTTCACAAATGCCTAAAATGTTGATCTTCATGTGTTCCATTTAATTTTTTACTTCTATTTTCCTGCATCCACTTCCTCAATAACATGCCTCTGGAAACTCTATGAACTTTGATAAATGTCGATAGTGTAGAGGGGCTTTCAGGCTTTTTGTTCATAAGGTCACTGAGTCGTGCTCGACTTGAAGGCAATCTACAACAACAATAATTTGTACATCTACATTTTTATTATTATTCGTTATAGTTGTGTCTCCTCATATTTGAGTGACTTCCCAATTGAGCTTTATTTCTGATACAATAACTTCATGATTTTCACTGTTGTTCATAGTTTTCAAACACCTGTTATTTTGTAAGTAGGTATCTTGTCCTGCTTCCTAGTCTCTCTTAATTTAGGAGCTCTCCTGCAACCTGTTGACTGTGGGTGATCCTCCTGGCATTTAACACACCAGTGGCTTCATTTTTAGCATCACAGCAACCTACATATTACGGTAATATAAGCAGACTAACAGATAAGTGGTGTACTAATAAGAGCGAATTGTAAACAAGCAAGCATATACACATCAAGTTTTAGCTAGCAGTATGCAAATCAATCCTCAATAAAGCAGTTTGACAGATAGCTATTATAGCTCTAATAGCAAACCATAAATACAATCAGGCATACAAATATCATGGAACAAGACAACCTTTTCTGGCCCCAACTGAGGCTAGAGTGACTCAGCAGGGTGGGATCCCCAATGTGGATGTTTGGCCCAGATAGTGGCTCAGCTAGATCTTTGGCACTGATGCTTGGCACAAACCAGCACCGGCCTGTGGCAGGACCACTTCCTTAAATACTGGCAAAGATCTGCCTCTGGTGCAACCTGGCCTCTGGACCCAGATCTGACTGTGGAGTGTCTGTCTTACCACACTTACCAGAGAGTTCATCATTAAAACCAAACCCAAAGAAGTCCCTCCAGTGTACATACCTTTCCATTTCTGTGTAGACTGCTCATTTGCTACCTCCAAACTTCCAATGTACGTATCTGTAGACAATAACATGTGATCAAGAACTTCATTGCAGAGACGTTTATTTACGTTTCAGCTCTTATTTCACGTCTAGAGTGCCTTCATTGTTATTTGTAATCACTTCACATTCCATTTAATATTTATGATTCTGGCAGCATTAAATATGTTCTTTCATAAAGCAATTCAAGTCTACACTTTTTTTTTCATAATACAATTTTTACTATTTTGTGTGTTCTCATTTATTTCATAAATGTTTTTAGGAGGTGCCATCCAGTTAATTCTGACTCAAGGTAAACTTTTGTGCTGTAGAAAGAAGTATTGCCTTGCTCAGCACTGGAAGCTCGGGTGGCCTAGTGGGCAATTGGTTGTGCTGCCAACACAAAAGCAAGTAGTTTGTGCTGCCAACACAAAAGCAAGTAGTTTGAATCTATCAGCTGCTCCATGTGACAAAGATGGACAGTCTCCTCCCATGTGATTTACATCTTCTGAAAACTAGCTGGAGGGTCAGCTATGAGTCCACTTGACAGCACATAGCAACAAGTCCTGCACCATTCTCACAATCATTGCAATGATTGAGAAACATGTTGCTGTTGACCCTTTATTGTAGGAAGCATGTCTTTCTTCCTGGACTAAGTCTTCCTGACACTATATCAGAAATACGTGGGGGGAAAAATCTCGCCATCCTCATTGTTAAAGAACATTTTAGCTATAGTTGTCCAAGCCAGATTTACTCCTAATTCTGAAATTCCATAATATTTAGTATCTTTACTACTCTTCACCAACACTGTAGTTCTAAGGAATATTTTTTTTCTTCATTCTTCCTTTATTGTCCAGATTTCACATCCAAATGTGACTGTAGAAAATACCATAGCTTGAGTCAGACAGACTGTCATCTTAGAAATAATGTTTTTTATTTTTAACCTTTCAAAGAGAACTTTTTCAGTAGATTTCCCCAATGCAACATGCAATTTGATTCCTGGCTGCTGCTTCCCTGGGCATTTATTGTGAATCCCAGCAACTGAAATTTTTTACATTTTCAATGTTTTTTCCATTTTTCATGATGTTGCTTATTATCCCAGTTGTGAAGATTTTTGTTTTCCTTATGCTAAGTATAGTCTATACTGAAACCTTTAATGCTTGCTCTTCATCACCAAGTGCTGAAGCAAGCAAGGTTATGTTATCTATATATGGCAGTTTTGTTAATTTTGCCCCTAGTTCTGATGCTGGTTTCCACTTTATAAGAGTCTAACTTCTAGTAGTATTCAGTCAGCACACAGATTAAGTCAATATGGATAAAACACAAAACTGATATGTTGTTGTTGTTGTTATGTGCCATTGAGTCACTTACAACCCATAGCGACTCTATGTACAACAGCCCTAAACTCTGCTCTGTCTTGTGCCAGTCGCACTGTCTCTGACACATCCATCCCAATTACCCCAGTCACTGAATCAATCCACCTCATAGAGGACCTTCTCCTCCTGTGCTGTCCCTCCAACCTACCAAGCATGATGTCCCTCTCCAAGGAATGGTCCCTCCTTACAATATGTCCAAAGTATGTCAGACGAAGCCTCAGAATCCATGCCTCCAAGGAGCTGCCTGGTTTAACCCTCTCCAGGATGAATCTGTTTGTTTTCTTGGCAGTCCATGGTACATTCAGTACTCTTCTCCAGCATCACAGCTCAAAGGCATCAGTTGTCTTTCTATCTTACTAGTCATTGTCCAACTCTCTGATACATAACAAGTGATTGCAAAGACTACGGCCTGTATCAGATGCACCCTGGTTTCCAGAGAGACACCATTGCTCTTCAGAACTTTGGAAAGGTCCCTAACAGCAGACTTTCCCATCACAATACGTCTTTTAATTTTCTGGCTACTGGTGCCAAGAGTGTTGACTGTGGAGCCAAGCAAATGAAAGCTGTAAGAATCTCAATCTCTTCACCATCCATCCTGATGCTGCCAATTGGTCCAGTGGTGAAAATCTTTGTCTTCTTGACATTTAGCCTCAATCCATATTGAAGGCTGCAGTCCTGCCTGATATATACCTTTCTTAATTTTAAACTACATAGTGTCCACTTTTTATGTTCAAATGATTACTTCTTGGTCTATGTAGAGTTTCCAAATGAGCTCTGTTAAGAGTTCTGTAAATTCCGTTCTTTTCACAGCTATCCATAATTTAATATGATCCACACAGTTGATAAAACACAGATCAACATTTTTTTTCTAGTGTTCTCTGATTTTAGCTAAGATCTATCTGACAGCAGTAATGATATCTCATGTTGCATGTCTGAGTTCAACTTGAGTTTCTGGAATTCTCTGTTCATACACATTTGCAACTTTTCTTTAATATTCTTCAGAAAAAATATTTGTATGTGATATTAATAATATTGTTTGTAAAAAAAAAATAATAATATTGTTTGTTAAGTCCTCCATTCAGCTGAATCACCTATCTTTGGAATGGACACAAATGTGGATCTCCTACAAATGATTGACTAGGGTATTGTTTTTCAAATTTCTTGGCATTGTTGAGTGAACACTGCCAGAACGGTATCCTTTTACTGAAGCATTTAGTATCATATTCCACCACTTCTTGAAGCTTTGTTTTTCACTACTGTATTAAATGTAGCTTGAACTTCATTTTTCAGGACCATTGGTTCCTAATCACGTTGTATTCTGATATGGTTAAACATTGATCAACTATTTTTTTAGTACAAGGACTCTGCAGTCTTTCTTTTCTTTCTTTCTTTCTTTCTTTCTTTCTTTCTTTCTTTCTTTCTTTCTTTCTTTCTTTCTTTCTTTCTTT
>NW_006399807.1:14984492-15001308 GCF_000299155.1 Elephantulus edwardii | reverse complement strand
TTCCTTCCTTCCTTCCTTCCTTCCTACTTTCCTTTCTCTCTCTCTCTCTCTTTCTTTCTTCTTGTCTCTGGTACTTTTCAGTACTTGTCTTTCATTGTTAAGGAATCTGTCATTATTGTAACTTAAAGCTTGAAATCTTTTTCAGTTACTTCAGCTTTAGAAATTTGTTCTTCTCTTCTGAGGTTTTAACTTTAGGTCTTTGTACATTTCATCATAATAATTTTTCTCTTCTTAAACTGTTCATAGCTTTTAAATCTTTTGTAGCTTTTGGCTGTTCTTTGAAATCTTTGTCTTTTTGGGGCTGTTCTTTAAAATCTTCTGTTCATGGCTTTGACTTCATTATTTTTTTCCTTTCATTTTAGCTTTTAAACATACAGGGCAAGTTTCAGAATTTCTCATAAGACTAATTTTGGTCTTTTTCTTTCCTATCTTTTTAGGAGCCTCATTTATGATGTCATTGGTGTCATTTTACAACTTGTCTAGTCTTTGGTCATCAATAACAAATGAGAAAAATCTATCATTGTGATTGTTTTTGAATTCAGGAGGGTTATTCTCAAGATTGTATTTTGACTGTATGGGACTTCTTTCTTCTTTGTTTTTTTTTTTTTTTAGATTCAACATGAATGTGTATAGTTTATGGTCTACTTTAGAGTCAGTCCTGGCCTTGTTCTAACAGATAATATTGAATATCCTCATTATCTTTTTTCCATGTTGTTGTTGATTGCTGTCAAGTCGAGCACTACTTATAGCGACCCTATGAGCAAAAGATTGGAAGACCCTATGAACAAAAGACTTTGAAGCCTTTCTGTAACTAACGTCATTTCTACAAGTTCATAGAGTTTCTAGAAGCGTGTGGTTTAAGAAGTGGATGCCACTTCTGCTTCCAAACCCGTCTTAAACCGAAAGCTCCACCAAACACTGTCCACTGTGGGCAACCATTATGGCATTTGACACCCAGTGACACAGGACTCAGAATCAAAGCAAAACCAGATTACCTCAGTGCACCAAACTGACAGAGGAGTGCCATATTATTTAGAAGGATGTTCCTCCAAATTATAATAACATGAATCTTATAGATTCCCACCATGTCACCCAGTCACCGAAATGGAGATGATGGGTTCACCATAAAAACAAAGAACCTCCAGTATATCTTGTTGACACAAAACAAGAGGCTTGAATCGCAAAACAGCCAGACATTCCACCTGGTCTTCAACCAGAGCAAGCACGCCCATCTAGCAAAATACATATATTAAGGATACTGTTTATGATCTTTCTAAAAAGATATTTTCAGTGAATAAGTTAATAGGTTGTTTTGTAAAATTCCGTCGTACAATTTCTTATGCCATTTATGTCACCAAGACCATATTTTCCAATGTTTATCCTTCTACTCTTTCCAGATGTTATACTCCACTCACCAGCAATTATCAATGCCCTTTGCAAGTTTAATCAATTTCATACTTCAGAGGTTGGTAAATATCTAATTTCTTCATTTTGTTATTTATATATGTAATTTATTTTAATAAGTAATAGCCAACTTTTTAAATCATTTTACAACTTATCTGTATGGGGGAAACCCATATGTCTTAGTAAACAACACTTTTTTTTAAGTGGTTTGTAATGGTCTTTGTAATTTCTATGCATCAGAGAGCTGGACAATGACTAGGGATGATAGAAGGAGAATTGATGTCTTCAAGCTGTGGTGCTGGAGAATAGTATTAAATACCATGGACTGCTAGAAGAACAAACAGGTTTGTCTTAGAAAGGGTGAATGCAGACTGCTTCTTGAAGACAAGGATTCTGGAGCTTCATCTGACACACTTTGGACATGTTTCAAGGCGGGACCAGTCCTTGGAGAGGGCTATCACGCTTAGGAGGGTAGAGGGACGTGCAAGAGAGGAAGACCCTCAAAGATGGATTGATTCAGTGACTGAGGTAATGGGGGTAGGTGTGTCAGAGACAATAAGGTTTGCTCAGAGCAAGGTTCAGAGGTGTTGTGCATAGGATTGCTATGAGCCACAAGTGACTCGATGGCACATAACAACAATATATCATACTTTGTGTCTTATTCGTGAACACTGTGTTTTATAAAATCATTCCTATACACTGTGTTTTATTTAATAAATTATTATTGATCCATGCCTTCTATCATCCTATTTCATCAAGTCATCTTTGAATCCTGCCCACTCCTTCTTCACTCCATCTATCCTCTAATCTCTGTTGTCCTAGTGATTTTCTCCCTTCTCCCTTGTTTTGACCCCTTCTCATTTTCCTCCTCCCCTTTTAAAGAGTTATACATATCCTATATCTATTTGCAATTGTGACAGCTAAATTACCTTTTCCTCCCCCTTTACCCCTTTCCTCCCACCCCTACCCCTCTTGGGTCCCCATACATGTTTTACTACTTACCCTTCTATTTTTACAATAATGATCTACACAGTATTTGGCCTTATGTGACTGAGTTAGTTCACTCAGCATAATGCCAACACTTTTACTGATGTTTCTGGTATTTAATTCCATGAACATGTCCTGCCTCTTTGAAAGACAGTTCTATTGAATAAAAGAAATGTTTTCTGGAGAATTAAAAATTGTAGAGCATTGCTGCTTGTAATGAGAGCATGGTTTAATGGATGGTTACCAGTTTGATGATCTAGTCAGCCAGAGGTTAATGTGAGTGACCAAGACACTTCCAAGGTGGGAGATAGCCAGATGGTGAGAAAGAAGGTAGATCTGAAACTAAGAAACTAACAAAGTAGAATAAACAATTCACAATTTTACCATGAACAATAAAATGATCCTGTGGTGAAGTAAATTTCTATACAATAATTTTTCTTTAAATAGAAATAAATATATAAAGAATGATAAAGAGTTAGAAAGAACATAAAAATTTGAGAACCAAAGAAATTAGGAGAATGCTAACAGAAAATTCACTTACTTTTTTGTGACATTTCTGTAATTGTTGATTAGGGAGACTACTGAACAGAAAGTCAACTATGCTATTTTTTAACCAAAGTTAAAATATTCTGAATAGTTATTAACCACATAGAATCCTTTGAAATGTTGTCACTTGTCATAGCAACAATACATTCCATAGATTCCATTCTGGAAGGGATGTACTGGCCTGTGTGAATGCTTGCTAATGCTCACTTGTCTCTGTTGAGTCAGAGAAGCTTCCAGTTCCCATGTCACCAAATCTTGGAAAGAATACTGTAGACTGACATCTCAGCAAATGCCAGGCAAATAATATGGATAAGAAATGCAGGGGTGGGGTGTGGAGGTGGAGATTATCCATGAGATCATACAATTTGATGAGTGGGGGGCAGGGAGGGAAAGGGGAAGGATCTGGTGTGAAAACAATGTATTTGAGTTTTGTAAATAAACAAGTATTTTTTAAAAAAGAAAAACAAAGTATGAATAATACATTCTACCTTTCAGAGTTTATGAAAAGAAATAATCTATCAAATGATGTGCATTAAAGTCACCATTCACTAAAAAGAGAGAAAGAAAGAAAAAGTCCTAGGGGAAAAAACCTGAATGGCCAGTAACAATGGGAAAATATGTTTACTCAAACTTAAACTTCAGGGAAATTAAAACAAGATTTTTCAGAATAATAAATGAGTATCTCTGGTGTGTCTTAGTTATAAGAAGTTGTGCTGCTAACTCAAAGACACACAGTTTGAATCCACCAGCTGTTCCATCGGAGAAAGATAGGAAACTTCTTTCTGTGTGATTTTCTGCCTGTAAAAACTCACTGGAGGTTCAGCTATCAGTCGTTTTTAACTCAGTAGTACATAGGAATAACAATAATAATACATAAATAAAAGAAACAGTAACATTTTCAGAATTCTAATTTCAAATACTGATAAACATGTGAGAAACTAGAATTTATATATGCTACTGATGACTGGAAGAGATCTTTATTTGTTCCCATTCCAAAGAAAGGTGACCCAGCTGAGTGTGGAAACTACAGAACAGTGTCATTGATTTCACATGCAAGCAAGATTCTACTGAAGATTATCCAAAAACGATTAGAACAGCACATCAGCAGAGAACTGCCGGAAGTCCAGGCTGGGTTTAGAAGGGGTCGTGGTACTAGGGATATTGTTGCGGATGTTAGACGGATCTTGGCTGAAAGTAGAGAATACTAGAAGAATGTCTACTGTGTTTCATTGATTATGCAAAGGCATTTGACTGTGTGGATCATAACAAACTGTGGCTGACTCTGAGAAGAATGGGAATCCCAGAACATTTAATTGTGCTACTGCGAAACCTGTACTTGGACCAAGAGGCAGTAGTCAGAACAGAGCAGGGTAACACTGCATGGTTCAAAACTGAGAAGGGTGTGCGCCAGGGATGCATCCTGTCTCCATACCTTTTCAACATGTATGCAGAGCAGATTATCCGAGAAGCTGGGCTCTATGAGGAGAATTGTGGCATCAGGATTGGTGGAAGATCTATTAACAATCTGCGTTATGCAGATGACACAACCCTGCTTGCTGAAACTGAGGAGGACCTAATGCACTTGCTGCGAAGGGTTAAGGACTGCAGCCTTCAGTATGGACTGAGGCTCAATGTGAAGAAGACAAAGATTCTCACCAATGGACCAATTGGCAGCGTCAGGATGGATGGCGAAGAGATTGAGATTGTTCACAGCTTCAGTTTGCTCGGCTCCACAGTCAACACTCTTGGCACCAGCAGTCAGGAAATCAAAAAGCGTATCGCGATGGGAAAGTCTGCTGTTAGGGACCTCGCTAAAGTACTCAGGAACAACAGTGTCTCTCTGGAGACTAAGGTGCGCCTGATACAGGCCATGGTCTTTGCAATCACTTGTTATGCATCAGAGAGTTGGACAATGACTAGGGAGGACAGAAGGAGAGTGGATGCTTTTGAGCTGTGGTGCTGGAGAAGGGTATTGAATGTACCATGGACTGCCAGGAAAACAAACAGATTCATTTTGGAGAGGATTAAACCAAGCTACTCCTTGGAGGCAAGGATTCTGGGGCTTCGTCTGACATACTTTGGACACATTGCAAGGAGCAATGAGTCCTTGGAGAGGGACATCATGCTTGGGAGGGTGGAGGGACAGCACAGGAGGGGAAGACCCTCTATGAGATGGATTGATTCGGTGACTGGAGTAGTCGAGATGGGTGTGTCAGAGGCAGTGTGGTTGGCGCAGGATAGAGCAGGGTTTAGGGCTGGTGTGCATAGGGTTGCTATGAGTCGAAAACGACTTGACGGCACATAACAACAACAACAACTGATGAATACTGGACAATGACTAGGAATAATAGAGGGAGAACTGAAGCTTTTGAGCTGTGGAGCTGGAGAAGAGGATAGAATATACCATAGACTTTTAGGAGAACAAACAGATTCATCCTGGAGAGGGTGAGACCAGGCTCCTTGGAGGCAAGGAATCTGAAGCTTTGTCTGACATATTTTGGGCATGTTGAAAGGAGGGACCAGTCCATAAAGAGGAACATCATGCTTGGGAGGATGTAAAGACAGCACAAGAGAGGAAAACTCTTGATGAGATGGACTGATTCAGTGACTAGGTTAATGGGGTTAGGTGTGTTAGCGACAATAAGACTGGCACAGGATAGAGCAGAATTTAGGGCTCTTTTTTGTTCATAGGGTTGCTATGAGTCACAGGCGACTTGATGGCACCTAACAACAACAACTAATGGATGCATAAATTGATAAAATTATTTTGTAGTTTAACAAGTCCTTGCAAAGTTGAATTTCTGATTTTATGTCTATAGATGAGAAAATCTTTCAGAATGCATCAGACACTGGAGGATATTCTTTTAACAATAGCTTTAACAAAGAATAGACAGTTTGAGATATAATTCAGATATTATAATATGTAACCACTCAACCTTCAATATGTACAGTTCAATAGTTTTTAGTATCATAACAGTATTATACTGCTATCTAATTTAAGAACACTTCATAAAATCCAAAAAGAAGTCCCATATCCACTAACACTCATTCTTCATCTTCCATTAGCCTTGTCTTTATTAGATGTCATTGAGTTGAGCACAACCCATAACAATTCTATAAACAACAGGACTGAACCCTGTCCTATCCTGTGCCCTTCTCATTGCCTCTGCACTCTTGAGCCAGTTGTCATAGTTACTACATCTCGTTGTCTACACATCTCATTGAGGGTCATCTTCTCTTTCACTAGCCCTTCACCTTTCCAAGCATGATATCCCTTTCCAAGGAATAGCGTCACTTAACAACATGTTCAAAGTATGAGATGAAGTTTTGCTATCTTTGTCCGCAAGAAACACTCTGGCTGCACTTTTTTCCAGATAGATATATTCTTTTGGCAGTACACAGGATATTCACTTAGGCAATTACTAATCTGCTTTGCATTTCTGTTGTTGTATCCCATAATGTTGGAGCTGATACACAGTTGACCCCTCACATGTTTTAGAGACTAAATCACTTGGGAAGAGATTGCTTATCCTACTGCTGTGTAGCAGCTTGTGGATTCAAACCATTTGCCTTTAGGATGGCATGCAGCTTCTTACCCCTAGGTCACCAGAGCACCTTTTGTCTCTGGATTTGTTTATTCTGTCACTTTTCCATTATCTTTTTTTAATCGTGACTTTAACAAAAGTTTACAGAAAAGTTGTGTTTTTCATTTATTCATTGTCGCACATTTTCCTCCCTACCCCCACCCACTTCACTTAAAAAATTATTCATTCATTATTGCATAATTTTCTCCCTTCCCCCCAATCTTTCCCCAATCCACTTTTCTGTGCTCTTCTTATTCTGGACTGTTGTCATACAAGTATGTATAATCATATATTCCTTTTAGACAGTTCTTTCCTTCATCTGTTCCAATTCAGTGTTCATTATTTATCCTCTCTCTTCTGAGTTTGCCCCAACCTCCATGTCAGTCCTATTTTATAACAGTGGCATTAAGCAGTAATTCTGGCACTACATCTAAGTGGAGCGGTACACTAGGTCACCATTAGTGACTGAGTTCTTTCACTTGTTTTTGTTGTTGTATTCCATCTAGTTGCCTGCAATTTATAGTGACCCTATGTACAACAGCTCTGACCCTATCCTGAGCCAGTTTCACTGTCTCTGACACACCTTACTTACATTTCCCCAATTACTGTGTCAGTTGTTCTCCTCTGAGGTTTTCTTCTCCTGCGCTGTCCCTTCACCCTTCCAAGCATAATGTCCTTCTCCAAGGAGTGGTTGCTCCTGACAGTATGCTCAAAGTATGTGATATGGAGCTTTAAAATCCTTACTTCCAAAGAGCAGCCTGGTTTCGCTCTCTCAAGGTGAGACCTGTTTGTTCTCTTGATGGTCCATGGTGTGTTCAATAATCTTCTCCAGTACTACAGTACAAAGGCATGAATTCTTTCCTATCTTCCCTAGCCACTGTGCAGCTTTCTGATGCATAGCAAATAATTACAAAGACCTTGTGTCTGGCACACCCTGGTCTCCCTAATGACATCGTTGCTCTTTAGCACTTTGGAGAGGTCCCTGACAACAGATATTCCCAATGGAATTTGGTTTTTTGGGGTTTATTTGTGGTTTTTTTTTTAAATTTCCAGACTGCTAGTACAAAAGGACAGTTGTTGACTGTCTCAATCTCCTCTCCAACTATCATGATGTTGCCAACTGGTCCTATGGTAACAATTTTTGTTTTCTTGGCAATGAGATGCCATCTATACTGAAGGCTGCATTCCTTGATCTTCTGCAACAAGTGCTTCAAGGCCTTCTCACTTACAGCAAGTAAGGTTTTGATATCTGCGTAACACAGGTTATTGATGAGTTTCACTCCAATCCTGATGCCACACTCCTCTTCATAGAGTCCAGCTTCTCAGATAATTTGCTCAGCATACAGACTGAATAGGTATGGAGAGAGAAAACAACCCTGATGCACTCCCTTCTCTATTTTAAACCATGCAGTATTCACCTGCTGTTTGCACAATAGCCTCTTGGTCCAGGTATAGGTTCTACATGAACAAAATTAACTGCTCTGGGACTTTCACTCTTCTCAATGTCAGCCACAGCTTGTTATGATCCACATGGTCAAGTGCGTTTGCATAGCCAATAAATAGACAGTCTTTTGGTATTCCTTACTTTCAACCAGGATCCATCTGACATCAGCAATGATATCCTTGGTACCACAGTCTCTTCTAAATTCTGCTTGAACTTCTGAAAATTTCCTATATGTACTGTTCTAGCCATTTTTGAATGATCTTTAGCAGTATTTTGCTTGCATGTGATATTAATAATATTGTTCATCTTACTTAGATACACAACACCTTTGGTACCATAAGTCAGGATATAAGGCAACACATTACATTGGGAAAATCTGCAGTTTAGAGACCTCTCCAAATTATTGAGCAATGATATCAGTTTGAGGACTAAGGTGTGTTTTATTTAGGCCACATTCTTTCTGATTTTTTCCAATGCTTCTAAGAGCTGCACAATCAATAAGGATGACAGAAGAAAAATTGATGCGTTTGAGCTGTGGTGTTGCAGAAGAGCCCTGTACATTCCATGGATGGTCAGGAGACCAAACAGATATGTCTTGAAGAGGGTGCAGCCAGAGTGCTCTTTGGAGGCAAGAACGATGAGGCTTCTACTGACATACATTGGGCATGTTGTTAGGAGGGGCTATTCCTTGTAGAAGGACATGAAGCTGGGAAGGGTGGAGGGTCAGTGAAGGAGAATAAGATCCTCAACCAGGTGGATTGACAATGTGACTGCTGCAATGGGCTCTTATGTGTCAGGAAATATGAGGACGGCACAGAATAGAGCAGGGTTCAGTTCCTTTTTTCATAGGGTCGCTATGAGTCATACGTGACTCGATAAAACCTAAAACCAACAGTACCAAAAGTGTTGATTGTTTAGAATAGCATCTTTCTTTTGAAACATACCAATTGGTATTCTATCAATTCCTAGGGCCTTGTTTTTTGTCAATTCTTTCAGAGCACCTTGAACTTCCTCCTTCATCACCACTGCCTCTTGATCATACGTTGTTCCATAAACCCTTCTGTGTTAGCCAATTCTTTTTGGTAAAGTAACTCTATGTGCTCCTTCCATCTGCTTCCTGAACCATTCAATATTTTTCTAGATCATTCAGTATTTTTCCCATAGTATGCCTAAGTATTGCAATTTGAGATTGAATTTGTTTTTCAGGTCCTACACCTTAACAAATGCCAAGCAAGTTTGACCCTTTTGGTTTTCTGATTCTAGCTCTTTGTACATTTCATGATAATACTTCACTGTATCTTCCTGCTCCTTTGAAATATCTTGTTCAGCTCCTTAACTTTCCGTTTTCTTCCCTTTTCTTTGGCTTCTTGGCACTCTAGTGCAATATTCAGAATCTCTACTGACATCCATCTCAGTCTTTTTTTTTCTTCTTCTCTGTCTTTGCAATGATCCTTTGCATTCTTTATGAATTATATTTTCTTTTTAATTTTATACTAATTTATTTAAAAAGTTTGAATACGTTGTTTTTCACAGAAGATCCTTCCCATTTCCTTCAACATCCCCCACCCCCCAATCAAATTTTGCAACCCTATGTTTAACACCACCCCAGTTCCCAGCCCATCCTCACCCCTCTGCTTCCACCCCGCCCCCACCTTGGATCCTCATACTCATTCTACAGTAATGGCCACACATATGTACAAATGCTCCAAATCAGTGGCAATAAGAGAGATGCAATTCAAAACCACAATGAGATACCATCTCACACCAGTAACAGTGGCAAAGTTTCACAGGAGAGCAAGTAATATATGTTGGAGAGGATGTGGTGGGACACAAGCTCATATACATTATTGGTGGGATTGTAAAATGGTATAATCTTTCTGACAGACAATTTGACACTTCTTCAAAAAGCTGAACATAGAAATTCCATATGACCCAGCTATTCCATTGCTTGGAATATACACCAAGTAAATGAGAACTGAGGCGCAAATGCAAACTTGTGCACCAATGTTCATAGCAACGTTATTCACCATCACAAGAACATGGAAACAGCCCAAATGTCCAACCAGAAATGAATGGATTGAGAAGTTGTGACATACTCATAAAACCGTATACTATGCAGCACACAGGAGTAATGATTTTGTAAATTACTACCTTACTTGGGAGGGACTGGAGAGCATTATGCTGAGTGACTAACTCAGTCCCACAGGGACAAGTACTTTATGAATGATATTCTTGATATTCTCCCAAATTTCATCTGTTCTTCATTTATTAGTGTTCAAAGTCTCAAACCTGTTTATGACATGGTTTTAAACTTCATGGGGAATAGACTCAAGGTTGAGTTTTGGTTCTTGTGGGTTTGATTTAATTTTTCTTAGCATTAGTTTCAATTTGTATGTGAGTAGCATAATGTTTCCAAGTTTATCCCTGTTACAGTATGTATGTATGATACTTCATTCTTTTTGTAGGTAAAACAGAATCCATTATATGAATACATCATTTTTCATTTGTTAATTTGTTAGTTTCAAATACACTTGAATTGTTTCCCCTTTTTGGATAATATGCACAATGTTGTTGTGAACATTTATGTCTAAGTTTATATGTGGACATATGCTTTCTGTGCATGTGTGTGTGTGTGTAGTCATGTGGTTCCATTATGTTTAACTTTTTGAAGTAAAGGCAATACTACTTTCTAAAGCAGTTGAACAATATGACATATCTACCAGCTACTCCACAAGAGAAGGATGGAAAGTCTTTCATGCAATTAACTGCCTCTGAAAACTCCCTGGAGTGTCAGCGATGAGTTGATATTGACTTGATGGCACAGAGTAACAACAAACCTATGATAAGTGTGGGTTACAATCCTTCAATCTTTGCAAACATACTTATCATATTTTTAAAATTTTGTTCATTCTTGAGGGTGAATTTGGTTTGTCAATGTGATTTTAACTTTTATTTCTCAAATGGACTAATAGTAAGAAACTTCACTGAAATCCCAAAGGCCCACAATTTAAAGCCACCGGCTTCTGTGTGGGAGAAGGATGGCAATATCCTCCCATGCAATTTACTGCCTTCGAAAATCTGTTGAGGGACAGCTGTAAGTTGGTTCTGACTTGATGGCACACAACGACAATAACAAAAAACATTGTTAATAATGTTGCACACTTGTCTTTCATCGTAGAGTTGTAAAAATCTTTATAAATTCTTTATGGATACCGAACTATTATTAGACTATATTTTATGAATATTTGCTCACATTCTGTTGGCTGACATTTCATGTTCTTGATCCTCTTCCTGGAAGCACAGAAGGTTTTCATTTTAGGGAAGCCCTATTTATCTATTTTCTCTTATTTGTGCCGTTGTCTGTTGCTGCTGAGTCCAAATAATGACTGGGATGTGAGACAACTGAGTAGAAGAAAAGATAAAGATTTCTTGTTACGGCTGTTGTTAGGTCTTACTGAGTTGACTTTGACTCATAGTGACTTTTTGAAGAGCACATCTGAACCTTGCCATATTTTGCAATATCTTTATGATCTCTGCCATGTTTGAGACAATATTTCCAGTCATTGTGTCAATCCATATCCTTGAGGATTTTCCTTTCTTTAATGCCTTTCCCAGCATTTTGTCTTTCTCCACAGAGTAACCTCTCTTGATAACATATCCAAAGTAGGTGAGATGAAGTTTCATCATCCTTGCCTCTGAGGAAAGTCTTGCAGGGGACAAAAATACATACTTTAATAGAAAATTAAAAAATCTTGCAAAAGGAGAACACTCATACTCGGAAAGTAATGCAAATATGTCTCTCTGAACAGTAAATGCTCGCAGCTTTTGTAGGGCTGTTTCCTCACAAAGAGGGATCTTTTTAAGGAGTTAAAGAAGGTATGTTTGCACAGCTTTTGTGAGATGAGGCATCTCCTTTGGACTAGGAATGCAACTCTCTACAGATTAGACAATTTAATATATATACCATGACTTGGGTCAGGTATACCTTTCTCCTTAAATTTACATCTTTAGACAATGAATAAGAATGGAAGAAAGATGATTATTGACTTTGAATTATGTTGTCAATTAAGAATAATGAACATAAAATGAACTACCAAAAGAATAGGCAACTATATCTTGAAAAAGTACCTTTAGCATGCTCCTTAGAAAATTAAGATATTAAGATTTAGTTGCACGTACTTTGGGGATAATGAGAGAGGATGGTTTCTAGAGCATGCTTAGTAAAGTAGAAGGTCAACAAAAATGTTTTTAGATGCTATCAAGTTAACTATGATTCATAATGACCCCATGTTGAACTTTTTACTATCCACTGCTGTCTTTATCATCTCTTATGTGCTTGAGATAACTGTTACAGTCATTATGTCAGTTTACCTTGTTGAAGGTCTTCCTCTCTTTTGGTCCATCTTTCCAGGCAGGATGTCTTTCTCCAGACACTGACCCCTTCTGGCAACATGTTCAAAGAGTATGAGATAAAGTTTTACCACCCTGGCCTTTAAAGAGCACCCTGCTTGAATGTCATCTAAAACATACCTGTTTGTTCCTTTGGCAGTCAGTGGGATATTCAGTACTCTTCTTCAAAACCACAACTCAAAGACATCATTGCTTCTTCTGGCATCTTTATTAAATGTCCAACTTTCAGATGCATAGGAAGCAATTTAAAATAGCATGATTTGGATCAGTTGCAATTGTAACTTTAAACAGACATCTTTTCTGTGTAACACTTTGGAGAGATTCTTGACAGCAGATTTCCCCAATGCAATCCAACAATCCCTTCCTTGACTGATTTTACCACTGCTGTTGATTGTGGTTCCAAGGAAAATGAAATGATTGATAACTTTTCTTCATCTTTTCTTCATCTATCATGATGTTGTCCAGTGGTGAGGATTTTTGTGTTTTTGATGTTGAGATGTACCGCTTTCGAAGGGTTTAGTCTGTGATCTTTTTCTGTAAATGCTGTTGGTCTTTGAAACATTCTGCAAACAAGGTTGTGCCACCTGCATAATGCAGATTATTTTTTGAAGGTGAAGAGTAATGATAGGTTTATTAGAGAGTTATATCTTCAAAGAGACAGATTTTACTCCTTGAAAGGAGTTAATGATAAAGGTCTCCAAAATGTAATTTTTTGATGAAGCATCCTCCAATCTTGATGTTACATTCTTCTTCATAAAGTCCAGCTTCTTAAATTTGTTCAGCATACAGATCAAGTAGGTATAGAGAAAGGATATAACGACTACACACATCTTTTCTGATTTGAAACCATGAAGTTCCCTTACTCTGTTCAGAAAACTGCTTCCTTGTCTATGTACAAGTTTTACATGAGCACAAATAAGTATTATTAACTTCCTGTTCTTCTCAATATTATCCATTTGTTCTTATGGTACATATAGTCTAATATGTTTACTTAGTCAATTGCACTTGTGTGCAATCTCTAAGGCACACAGTTCAAATCTATCATGTGCTCAGTGGAATAAACATGGGCAATTTCCTCCCATGTGATTAACTGCCTCTGAAAACCCACTGGAGGGTCAGCTATGGGTCAGTTCCAACTCAGTGATATGATACCCAACAGCAACAATCAAATGTATACTTTTTCAATCTATATGTAGAACAGATCATCTGGGAGGCTGGACTTTATGAAAAGCAGTGTAGCATCAGGAATTGAGGAAGACTAATCAACAATCTGTGTTATGCATATGACACAACTTTTCTTACTGAAACTGAGTGGGACATGAAGTGCTTTCTGCAGAAGGTCAAGGACTGCCACTTTCAATATAGATTGAAGCTCAACATCAAGAAAACAAAGATTTTCACCACTGGGCCATAAGGCAGTACAATGGCAAATGGAGAAGAGATTGAGATTGTTAACAATTTCATCTTCGTTGGCTCCACAAGTAACACTTGCCATCAGCAGTCAAGAAATCAAAAGATGAGCCACACTGGGAAAATCTACCGTCAGGGACCTCTCCAGAGTACTGAAAAGCAAAAATGTCAGTTTGGAGACCAAGGTGCACCTGATCTTTGCAATTATTTGCTATTCTCAGAGAGCTGGGCAATGACAAAGGATGACAGAAGAAGAATTGATACCTTGAGTTGTGATGCTGAAGAATAGTGAACACACCATGGATGGCCAAAAGAACAAAGAGATCTATTCTTGAAAGAGTAAAATCAGACTGCTCCTTGGAGACAAAAATTTTGAAGGTCCACCTGACATACTTCGGGCATGTTCCCAGGAGGGACCAATCCTTGGAGAGAGACATCCTGCTTGGAAGGGTGGAGAGACAGCACAAGAAAGAAAAACCCCAGATGAGGTAGATTGACTTAGTAATTGGGGTAACAGAGATACATGTGTTGGAGACATTTAAATTAGCTCAAGATAGAACAGGGTTCAGAGCTGTTGTACATAGGATCATTATGAGTCACAGATGATTTGGCTCATAACAACAGCAAAAACAAAGAGGCTGTGGCACTAGAGACATTATCACCAATGTCAGATGTATCTTGGCTGAAAGCAAAGAGTGCAAGAGGAATGTCTATCTTCTAGCTTCATGAACTGTGCAAAGACATTTGACTATGTGGATCACAACAAAGTGTGGCTAACATTGGAATTCCAGAATACTCGACTGTGTTCATGAGAAACTTATAATTGGACCAGGAGGCAGTCATTAGAACAGAGCAAAAAAACACTGCATGGTTCAAAATTAGAATGAGAGTGCATCAGGGATGCTTCCTGTCTCCATACCTTTTCAATCTTATGCAGAATAGATCATTCCTTTTTGAGGAGCAATGTAGTATAAGGATTGAAGGAACCTGTGTTATGTAGATGATACAACATTGCTTGCAAAAACTGAGGAGGACCTGAAATGTTTTTTGCAGAAGGTCAAAGACTGTAGTGTTCAATGTAGATTGAAGCTTAACATCAAAAAGACAAAGGTTGTCACCACTGAGCCAATTGTATCACCATGATAGATGAAGAAGAGATTGAGGTTTTTAACAATTTCAGAAATGCAAGGATACAGAAGTGATGATTCCTAGTCCTTCTGGGTCACACTTGCCCTCTTCGCCAGCTCCTCTGGGCTCAGAGCATCAGTCATCAGGGAGCACTGACTGCATACAGGCTCAGTTCTGGGTGTCTCAACTACTGTGAGCAGCTAGGGCATGGACTGCCCACAGAGGCCCTCTTTCTGAGAGGGGCGGGTGGGGGGGTGCTTGAAGAAGGGTGCCTAGGGCGAATTAACCACTTAACTGATTAAACAGATGCTTGTGAACAACAACAAAAAATATATTACAATATGATACTTATAATACAATTATAGTCATATAATTAAAACATGTTGAAACTATTTTTTTCTGGGTGAATATAATATATGGAGTGAACTGTGGTTTGGTTTTGTTTTTTTGTAAATCACCACTTTCTACTCTTGCTCTTTTAGCTAGAGCGTATGTGAAAATAAAGAAATATATTAATATAAAAAATCACTTTGGAGAATACATTCCATATTCACGAAAGGGATGAAAATGTGTTGGGGAGAAAAATAAACAAGAACAACTTCATTCATATTTCCTTCTTTTAATTAAAGAAAAACTTAAAGAAGGTGGTGGCATGTAAGTAATATGATTTGGGCTTTTCTTCATTTACCATTTAGTGAAGACATTGAAAGATATACAAGATCTCTCCTTTTTTTCTATGATACTTGTTTTCATTCTGTCCAATTTAAGATATGTATGAACTTCCTATGATAGAAGAAAATTGATGCCTTTAAACTGTGATATGGGATAAGAGTATTGAAATCCCATGAACTGCTAAAAAACAGGCAGATATGCTTTGAAGAGGGTACAGAGTGTTCCTTTGAGGCAAAGATGGTAAAGGTTCATCTCACATACTTTGGGCATGTTGCTAAGACAGTCTATTCCTTGGAGAAGAACATCATGTTTAGAAAAGTGGAGATATGGAGAAAGAGAGGAAGGCCCTCAACCAGGTGCATTGACACAGTTACTGTTGTAAAGGGCTTTAGTGTATGAGAGATTCTGAGTTACAGGTTCAGATATGTTGTTCATAAGATTCCTATGAATCATGCCTGACTTGACAGTACCTAATAACTAAACACACACACACACACACAGAGATTTGTGTTGTTATGTACTATTGTTGAACTAGAACCAACTTATAATAGACCTTCTAGTGAGTTTTCAAAGACACTGAATTGCACAGGAGGAAATTACCTATTGTTCTTCTAAGAAGCAGTTGGTGGATTCAAACCACATGTCATTGAGTTGGTGGCACAATTCCTTACCAATAAGCCACCAGAGCTGACTTCTGCTATCTATCTATCTATCTATCTATCTATCTATCTATCTATCTATCTATCTACCTATCTATCATCTATCATCTATCTTTGGATAGTGACAAAAAAAAGGACAAGAAGAATAAGATAACTGCTGAATCACAGAAAAGACTGTTATAAAACAATTTGGAAATGGCATTCAAATCTGGACTGTCACCTTCTGGTTTTCATTTTGCTTCCAAATACTGAGAAGTTCAAAAGAGACAAAACATAAATTATTGTCTTTTTTCTACCTAAAATTTCCAACTGTATTTCACTACTTTGGCCAAGCAAGATAGGGATTTTTAGACATTGCTTCTTCTCTTTTCCCTACAATGTTGAGTTGAAACCTCCACAGTTGTGGAATGCGTGTGAACGAAGATACTTTAACCACTTAAAGTAACTTACCATTTCTCCAAGGATTTTTGGCATCCTATCACTGAAGTACTCCAATATGGATTGAGGCTCAATGTCAAGAAGACAAAGATTCTCACCACTGGACCAATTGGCAGCATAAGGATGGATGGTGA
>NW_006399807.1:14980186-14983972 GCF_000299155.1 Elephantulus edwardii | reverse complement strand
AGGACAGAGCGGAGTTTAGGGCTGTTGTACACTGGGTCGCTATGAGTCGCAAGTGACTCGATGGCACATAACAACAAACAACAACAATCACTGAAGTAGGAACAAATATCCGCTCTAATTTTCTATGAATTTTGTGTATCATAAATTGTCGTAATAAAGAAGTAATTTTTCTTAAGAGACTATTTGACAAGGGTTGTGATGAAAAAAATAAATACAAGTCTACACCCACTGGGTGTGTTACTCAGACAGGGAAAGCTTCAAAGTAAAATTGTGTCCTCATTGCAACATTTGACTACTGAGTGTTGGTAAAGATAAAACTTACAGGCATTATATTAAAACTACCTTACTGAGTTGGTTCCATCTCATCCTGTAGGACATAGCACAGTGACTGTAAAGCGTAGATTTTACTGAAGTAAACTAGCTCATCTTTCTCTACAAAGTGGCTGGTTGGCTCACACTGCCAATAATTTGCTAAGCAATGGAACACCTTTATCACAGCACCACACAAAGTCATTTTTCACTCAAAAATTCTACTTGATGCAGATTAAGATAAAAATTAATTTAGGCCTATCCCCATTTGGCATGTTACTCAGCCAGAGAGTGTTGTTATATGCCTTCCAGACAGAACAGACGCATAGGTGATCCTACAGTGGATTTTCAGAAGCAGAAAAATCATTGGGTAAGAGATGGCCCATCTTTCTTTTGTGGAGCAGCTGGTTGATTTGAACCTTGTGCCTTTGGGTTTGCAGCACAACTTCTTGTCAGTAGGCTCAGCCAGAGAGAACTGCAGCAAACAGTGTTTTCCTTACAATATGGAACCACTTATTGTTAGTGCTATTAAGTCAAATATCACTCATTGTGACCCTATGAACAACAGATTGAACCTTATCCTATTCTATGTCATCCTCATCATCTTTGACACATGTTAGCCCGTTACTGCAGTCACTGTGTCTGTCCATCTTGTAGAGGTTTTCCTCTCTTTCACTGACCCTCCACATTTCCAAGTGTGATAGCCCTCTTTAAGTAATACCCTCTGCTAGCAAAATGCCCCAACTACGTGAGATGAAACTTCATCATCCTTGCTTCCAAAAAGCAATCTGGGTGCACGTTTTCTAAAAGAGGTGTTTGTTCTTTTGGCAGCCCATGGGATAGTCAGTACTTTTCTTTGATACCACACCTCAAAGGAACCACCAGGTGTCAGTAAGATAAAACTTTTAGGCGTTATATTGGTGGCTATAATTAGGGGATCAGAAGAGAGTTGAGTGGAATTCATCAGGTTAATTGAGAAAAGGAAAATTTCAACCCTCAAAGTTGGAATGTAATGGAAAGAGGCCTTCTTCCAGCCAAATACCCCAAGGAAAAGCTTTCAGGCTGTCTGTGCCATATCTATGTACTATGTGGAACCACTGGGTTTGGCATCAGCTTTTGATTTGACAGAAAAAAATAGCCCTGTGAAATGAGCTCACAAAACTCAAGTATGTGATAGTGATGGTTGTTGTCAATAAAATGGGAGTGGAATTGCAAGCCTTAAGCATGCTGGAGTTTGTCCCTGGGAACTGTGTTTAAAATGTCAACAGCTGGTCCCAGGTGGTAGTTAGACAATTTGATGCTCTTTAGACGAAAACTGAAATAAGCTTGTATGTGTTTTGAGGTTTTTTTCACCTACTTTACTGTCTACTAAAATTTTTCCCTTACTTGTATCTTAATTTTTATATTTAACTTGAAAATGTTTTACATTTGGTGCCCATTTATTGAATGACTACTATGAATGAAGATAAGAAAATTAACCTTTGTTTACCCCTGCAATTTCTTAGAAACTATCTTTCACATAATCTTCACAAAATGCCTGTGAAGTTGTTAATGTAACTAGTATTTTGTACAACAATACTCATTGAATGTAATTGCAAAGGACTTTTTAATACAATCTTGTATCCTTTAAAATTTTATTCAGTAGGCAAGTTCTTTCTCTGGCCCTGGATGGAAATCTTAGGCAAATCTGACATTTCTTACCTGGTGTAGCACTAAAAAGCCCTAGAATAACTTTAAAGGAGAATAATAATTACATTTTTCTTTCACCTTACATATTCACTGTAGAAAACTCTGGAAGATTAAAGTATATGTGCAACATCAAAATAAGATCCTGCCCACTAGAGATCGTTTTGAATATTTTTAAATTTTTTATATTACTCTGACTTATTTCATAATAAAAAAATCTTGCCTCCAGAAACCCTATGAACCTAGAGAAAGGATGAAAGTTGTACAAGTATTCAGGTCTTTCATTCATAGGGTCACTATGAGTCACCTATGACTTGGTGACTTGATAGCACTTAACAACAACAACAACAACAACTCTGATTTGTTTAAAAAGTTTGAATACATTGTTTTTCACAAAAGATCCTTCCTATATCCTTCACTCCACCACCCATCAAATTACACAACCAACCCTATGATTAGCACCCTACCCTCGCCATCCTCACCTCTCTATTTCCACCCTCCCACCACCTTGGATCCTTATACTCATTCTACAATAATGGTTCTATATAGTATTTGTCTTTGTGGGACTGAGTTGGTTTATTAAGCATAGTGCTTTCCAGTCCCTCCCAACTTGCGTAATAGTTTACAAATGCATTGCTCCTGTGTGCTGCATAGTATTCCATTGTGTAAATATATCATAACTTCTCAATCCGTTCATTTGTGGTTGGACATCTGGGTTGTTTCCATATTTTTGTGATGGTGAATAATGCTGCTGTGAACATTGGTATACAAGTTTCCATTTGAGCCTCAGTTCTCATTTTCTTGAGATATATTCCAAGCAGTCTGGAGACTAAGGTGTACCTGATACATGCTATGGTCTTTGCAATACTTGCTATGAGTCAGAGAGCTAGACATTGACTAGGGATGATAGAAGGAGAATTAATGCCTTTGCGCTGTGGTGTTGGAGAAGAGTATTGGATATACCTTGAACAGCTAAGAAAACAAACAGGTTTGTCCTGGAGAGGGTGAAGCAGGGCTGTTCCTTGGAGACAAGAATTCTGAAATTTCATAGGACATACTTAGGACATGTTGCAAGGAGGGACCAGTCCTTGGAGATGGACGTCATGTTTGGAAGGGTGAAGGGACAGAGCAGGAGAGGAAGGTGAGATAGATTGTTTCAGTGACTGTGGTAAGGGGGGTAGGTGTGTCAGAGATAGTGAGATTGGCACTGGATACAGCAGACTTTGAGGATGTTGTACATAGAGTCGCTATGAGTCGCAGGTGACTTGACGGCACATAAAAATAAAACCACAACATATTCCAAGCAATGGAATAGCTGGGTCATATGGAATTTCTTTGTTCAGATTTTTTTTAAGCAAAGAAGATTTTTATTGGGAGCTCCTAGATGATGTTTGCTTAGACCAGAGAGTAGAAAGGGTAGAAGAAGTAGCCTTCTATGTTCAGAATTTTTAGGAAGCACCAAACTCCTTCCAGAATGGTTGTACTATTTTACAATCCCACCAACAATATAAAAGGATTCCTATCTTACCACATCCTCTTAAACATTTATTACTTGCTGTCTTGTTAAATTTTGCCATTGCTACTGGAGTGAGATGATATGTCATTGTGGCCTTGATTTGTATCTCTTATTGCCAGGTATTTGGAGCATTTCTTCATATGTCTTTTGGCCATTTGAATTTCTGGAGGTATTGCACTCCCAGACTTCAAACCCTACTACACAGCAGTGGTAACCAAAATAGCATGGTAATGGTACATTGACAGGCACATAGATTAGTGGAACAGAACTGAGAA
>NW_006399807.1:14976257-14977936 GCF_000299155.1 Elephantulus edwardii | reverse complement strand
TCATTGTAATATTTTACTTTGTCATCCCACACTGCCTTCTGAAATCTTCTATTCAACTCCTTGGTATCTTGAGTTTTTCCTTGTGCTTTGTCTTCTCTGCGCTCCATTGCAATTTTCAGAGTCTCTTCTGACATCCATTTTGTTCTTCTCTTCCTCTTCTGTCTTTTCAATGACCGTTTGCACTCTTCCTGGATATATATACCCTCGATATCCTCCCACAACTCGTCTGGTCTTCACTCATTAGTGTTCAAGGCCTCAAACCTGTTCCAGAGATGGTTCTGAAATTCTGGGGGGATAGACTCAAAGTCATATATATTTTGGTTCCCGTGGACTTGGTTTAATTTTCCTCAGCTTTAGCTTGAACTTGCATATGAGTAGTTGGTGGTCTGTTCCACAATCAGCTCCAGGCCTATTTTTCACAGCTGATATTGAGCTTCTCCAGTGGTTCTTACCACAGATGTAATCGATCTGATTTTTATGCACACCACCAGGTGAAATCCATGTATATAATCTGGGTTTATATCTCATAAAAAACGTATTTGCAATGAATAAGTCATTGATTGTGTAAAATTCGATCATCCTCTCTCCAGCTCTATTTCTGTCACCAAGTCCATGTTTTCCAACTACTGAATCTTCCTCTCCTTTCCCAACTTTTGCATTACAGTCACCCATCATTATCAATGCATCTTGATAGCATGTTCGATCGATCTCCGACTGTAAAAGTTGGTAAAAATCTTCTATTTTCTCTTCCTTGGCTCTGGTTGTTGGTGCATATATCTGAATGATAGTGGTATTCACTGGCCTTCCTTGTATGTGTATGGATATTATCCTGTCACTGACAATATTGTACTTCAAGATGGATCTAGGAATGGCTTTCTTAACTATGAAAGCAATTCCATTTTTCCTCACTTTTTCATCTCCAGAACAATATGTCATATGATCATCTGACTCAAAATGACCCATGCCAGTCCACCTCATCTCACCAATATCTAGTATGTCAATATTTATGTGTTCCATTTCTTCCTTAACAATATCTACTTTTCATGCATTCATGGTTCTCACATTCCATGTCCCAATCATTAGTGTCTGCTTACAACCGTTCTTCTTTGTATTTCCATACCTGAAAGCTCAACCTCAGTTGCCCTTTCTGTTATCTACATGTCTTTGTTGTACATAGGGGATAGCTTATAAATTTGAACTCCTGCTTTTGGATTGACAGCCCAACTCCCTATTTACTAGGCCATCAGAGCTCCTCTCCAACCTATATGGTAAATGGAATCTAATCTATATAATCTTTCTAACTGCTGCTTCTCTGTTCTCTGAAGTAGTAAGCCTTCTTTTATTCTTACTAACCTCTAAAAAAAAGCAATTATTTGGAAGAGATGTGTAACACTGCCTGTGTTTGTTCATACTTGTACTTGTTGTTAGATGCAGGCAAGTTGCGTACAACTCATAGGGACACTATAAACAACAGATCTGAATCCTGTTTTATCCTCTACCATCCTATCTCTGACACACCTGATCCCATTTCTGCAGAAACTGTGTCAATCCATCTCTTAAAGGATCTTCCTCTGTTTTGATGACCTTCCACACTTCCAAGCATGATATCATTTTCCAAGGTATAACCTCTCCTGGCAACATGTTCAATGTATGGGAGGTTGAGCTTAGTTATCATTTCC
>NW_006399807.1:14970116-14975357 GCF_000299155.1 Elephantulus edwardii | reverse complement strand
GTTGAGTCATCAACATAGAGGAGTTGGTGATGAGTCTTCCCCCATTCCTAGATCTTTTTCACAGAGTCAAGTTTTGTGAATTAATCTGCTTCAAATACAGATTGAATAGGTATAAAGAAAGGATACACCTCTGACACACACCCTTTCGCGATTTTAAGCCATACAATGTTTCCTTGTTCCATTTGGATAACAACTTCTTGGTCTAGGTATAGATTTCTCATAAGCACAATTAAGAGAGGTTACCGATCTTCACAGTATTAGCCATTAGTTGTTGTGATACACATCGTCAAATACCTTTGCATAGTAATACTTCCTACAATTCTGTTTCTTATAGATGAATGAATATATTTTTATTGTGTTACAAGTGAAAAAAAAAAACAACAACAAACAGCCAAACACATGTTGTAATAGGAAATTGGGTTTTTGCTTTGTTTTGTTTGTCTAGTGAATTCCCAGTTAGAACTTCGGTGACTAGAGAACAATTTTCCGTGATACTACTAGTCTTTCATGCATGTTTCATGAACAAAGAAACTTACAGGCAAAGGGGTTTGGAGAGCACCATCTCATATTGTAAATGCATCATACAACTGAACATGTTTACATGGCAGAGCAGTTCTAAGGAAAAGTAGTACCTCATAAACTTATTTTACTATGAAACTTTTTCTATTTTCTGTACCTTAGTGTTTAATAGTGTTTTATTGATTAGGGTTTAATTAGTGTTTCAGTGATTTCATCTCGAACTATCTATTCTGGAAGTTTTGTCTTGAGCTGGTAATGCAAAGGTTAGCAGTTTGAATCCAATAGTGATCACATGAGAGTAAGATGAGAAAATATCCCTAAAAGATACACAGCGTCAGAAACCTGATAGAGACTTGCCATAAGACAGATTCTCCTGAAGAGCAGTACCATGGTCTTTGTCTGGACAAACTGGGACATGGGAACATGGGAAATATATGTTGGAAGGAACTCTGTTATTTACAAGCATCTTTTTCTCTGATGCTCATAAAATTGTCCATTGTCACTTTATCTGGTATGTTTCCTTCACTTCTGTCCAAATATATACAATTCACCTTCTTTTTTAAAGTTCAGTCAAATCAGTGCACACTCATAGGGGCACAGAACTCACTGCACAACAGGCTGATCCTGTTGTTGTGATGTGCTGTCGAGTTGCCTGTGACTCATAATGACCCTATGTACAACAGCTCTGAACCCTGCTCTGTCTTGACCCAACCTCATTGTCTCTGATACACCTATTCCCATTACCCCAGTCACTGAATGAATCTATCTCATGGAGGGTCTTCCTCTCCTGTGCTGTCCCTCCACCTGCCCAGGCATGACGTCCCTCTCCAAGGACTGGTCCTCCTTGCAACATGTCCAAAGTATGTCAGACAAAGCTTCAGAATCCTTTCCTCCAAGGAGTAGACTGGTTTCACCCTCTCCAGGACAAACCTGTTCATTTTCTTAGCAGTCCATGGTATGTTCAGTACTCTTCTCCAACACCACAGCTCAGAGACATCAATTCTCCTATCATCCTTAGTCATTGTCCAGCTCTCTGATGCATAATAAGCGATTGCAAAGAACATCGCATGTATCAGGTGTACCTTAGTTGCCAGACTGACATTATTGCACTTCAATACTTTAGAGAGACTGTCCCATCACAATACGTCTTTTAATTTCCTGGCTGCTGGTACCAAGAGTGTTGACTGTGGAGCCAAGCAAACCAAAACTGTGAACAATCTCAATCTGTACCATCCCTAAAATCTCGGTTGTGCTTAACTCACTGTTGAAGTCATTGTTAATACATTTCCATGAGGGTCCTCTTTTTCTTTCTAGCTGATCCTCTGCTTTTCAAAGCATGATGTGTTGTTTGCAGCTCTGTTTCCTTCTTTTGATTCAGGTCATAGCAGCACCCGAGACTCTTTCATTGGATGAAAACCTTAAGCTAGGAATATTATTAAAGTGTACTTTACTTTGAGGAGGGAACACTGGTGGCATATTGGTAAGGAGTTGCACTGCCAACACTTGGTTCAAATCCACCATCTGTTCTGTTGAAGAAAGATGATCAATCTCCTGTGTCATTTACTGCATCTGAAAACATGTTGAAATGTCAGTTATGAGTGGGTCCCAACTCAATGGTACATGACTACAACTACATTAAGTGTTCATTTATTTCTCAGTCATATTCTGAGTCTCTTCTAATCTAAGAGGCTCATTTTCTGGTACTATATGGGACAATGCTCTGCTGCTATACATAAGGCTTTCAAGGGCCCATTATGTCAGAAGGGCACTTTGGTGGCCTAGTGGTAAGAAGTTGTGCTGTAATCCCAAAGCCATGTAGTTTATATCTAATCTTTGTCTCATCCACAGGTAAATAGGAATAGATGGTATACTAATTGATGTATTTCAGCTAACAGATGTTGCCCTGGATGTGCTCACCAAGTTCTACCAAGTAATCTGGAGAACAACCACTTGACCAACTGACTGGAAGAGATCTCTATTTGTTCCCATTCCAAAGAAGGGTGACCCAACAGAGTGTGGAAACTATAGAACAATATTCTTGATTTCACATGCAAGCAAGATTTTACTGAAGATTATCCAAAAATGACTTGAACAGCACATCAGCAGAGAACTGCCAGAAGTCCAGGCTGGCTTTAGAAGGGGTTGTGGTACTAGGGATTTATAGCTGATGTTACATGGATCTTAGCTGAAAGCAGGGAATACCAGAAGAATGTCTATCTGTGTTTCATTGAACATGCAAAGGCATTTGACTGTGTGGATCATAACAAACTATGGCTGACTCTGAGAAGAATGGGAATCCCAGAACACTTGATCATGCTAACGCGAAACCTATACTTGGACCAAGAGGCAGTCGTCAGAACAGAGCAAGGAAACACTGCATGGTTCAAAATTGGGAAGGGTGTACACCATGGATGTGTCCTATCTCCCTACCTTTTCAACCTGTATGCAGAACAGACTATCCGGGAGACTGTGTTCTACGAGGAGAGGTGTGGCATCAGGATTGGTAGAAGATCTATCAAGAATCTGTGTTATGCAGATGACACAAGCCTGCTTGCTGAAACTGAGGAGGACCTGAAGCGCTTGCTGCAGAGAGTCAAGGGCTGCAGTCGTCAGTACAGGTTGAGGCTCAATGTCAAGAAGACAAAGATTCTCACCACTGGACCAAATGGCAGCATCAGAATGTATGGTGAAGAGTTTGAGATTGCTAACAACTTTAGTCTGCCTGGCTCTTTAGTCATTCTTGGCACCAGTAGCCAGGAAATTAAAAGAAGTATTGCGGTGGGAAGGTCTACTGTTAGGGACCTCTCCAGGGTACTGAAGAGCAATGATGTCTCTCTGGAGGCTAAGGTGAGTCTGATACAGGCTATGGTCTTTGCAATCCCTTATTATGCATCAGAGAGTTGGATAATATCTAGGGAGAATAGAAGAAAAATTGATGCCTTTGAGTTGTGGTGCTGGAGAAGAGTATTGAATGTACCATGGACTGCCAAGAAAACAAACAGATTCCTCCTTGAGAGGGTTAAACTGGGCTGCTCCTTGGAGGCAAGGATTCTGGGGCTTCATCTGACATACTTTGGACAGGTTTTAAGGGGGGTCCAGTCCTTGGAGAGGGGCATCATGCTTGGGAGGGTGGAGGGACAGTGCAGGAGGGGAAGACCCTCTATGAGGTGGATTGATTCAGTGACTGGGGTAATCCAGGTGGGTGTGTCAGAGGCATTGAGATTTACACAGAATAGAGCAGGATTTAGGTCTCTTGTACATAGGGTCGCTATGAGTTGCAAGCGACTTGATGGCACATAGCAATAACAACAACAACTCCTCAGGAAGAGAATGGGCAATCTCCTACTGTGCAATTGGCTGCTTTAGAAAACTCACCTGAGAGTCACTATGAGTCAGTTCTGATTCAATGGCACACAACAACAACATTATTTCAAAAGTGGATGATTACCCTGCTTCCTACTCTGCCTTAGTCTGGTAGCCTCCACTTAATATTATCTAGAATGGTTGAAATACCAATGGGGTGGATTAGCCTCCAGAATCATAACAACATTCAAGTCACCACAGAGTAGAAGAAACTGACATCTGAGTGATGGAGGTAATATAGTATATAAGTATACATAGAGAGAAATATTTATGAAAGGAGCTTTAATTGGAGATTTATGTATACTAATACACTTATTTGAAGGTAATAATTGAGTATGACTTTGTGGCTTACCTTGAGGAAAACGGGAATCCCAGAACACTTCATTGTGCTTATGTGAAACCTATACTTGGACCAGGAAGCAGTACTCAGAACAGAGAAGTGAAACATTATATGGTTCAAAATCAGAAAAGGAGTACATCAGGGATGCATCCTGTCTCCATACTTTTTCAATTTATATGCAGAATAGATCATCCAGGAAACAGGGCTTTATGAGGAATAATGTAGCATCAGTATCAGAGTATCAGAGGAAGACTCAACAACAACCTACGTTATACAGGTGATACAATCTTGCTTGCTGAAACTAAAGAAGACATAAAGCACTTGCTACAGAAGGTCAAGGACTGTAATCTTCAATATGGATTGAAGCTCAGCATCAAGATTACAAAGATTCTCACCACTGGGCCAATTAGCAGCACCATGATAGATGGAGAAGAGATTGAGGTTGTTAAGAATTACAGCTTGCTCAACTCCACAATAACACTCTTGAGAACAGCAGTCAAGAAATCAAAAGATGAATTGCATTGGGAAAAATCGTCATCAGAGATGTCTCCAGAGTGCTAAAAGCAACAATATCAGTTCAGATCCAGACCATGGTCTTCACAATTATTTAGATTGCATCAGACAATAACGAAGGATGACAGAATAAGAAATGATGCCTTCGAATTGTATTGCTGGAGAAGGGTCTTAAACATACCATGGACTGCCAAAAAAACAAATAGGTCTGTTGTGGAGAGGGTGAAATGAAGTTTGTCCTTGGAGGCTAGTATTTTGAATCTCTGCCTCACACATTTTGGGCATGTGGCCAGGAGGGACCAATCCTTGGAGAAGGACATCATGCTTAGAAGGGTTGAGTGACAACATGGGAGAGGAAGACCCCGGATGAGACGGATTGGATTGATACAATAACCGAGGCAATGAGTGTTGGTGTGTAGGAATTAGACTGGCTTAGGACAGTGCAGGGATCAGAGCTGAGATAGATAGATAGATAGATAGATAGATAGATAGATAGATAGATAGAT
>NW_006399807.1:14958016-14967916 GCF_000299155.1 Elephantulus edwardii | reverse complement strand
TTAGGGCTGTTGTACATGGGGTCGCTATGAGTCGCAGACGACTCGACGGCACATAACAACAACAACCAGATGAATTAGGAATGAAAATATGATTATTTGTCTGAGATAACAGTACTTTTCTATAAAAATGTTGCCATACACAGTCTATTCACTGTCACTGAGAACATTAACATCTCCTGCCCTTAAGAGAGAAATCCTGCATAAAAAGGCGTCCCCATAAGACAAGTTCTGGACCAGATAGCTTCACAGCTGAATTCTACCAAACATTCAGAGAGAATCTATCACCAAGTTTACTTAAATTATTTTAAAAATTGAAAAAGAAGGAACTCTCTATGAAGCAAACATAACCCTAATACCAAAACCAGGCAAAGATATTACCAAGAAAGCAAACTTCAGACCAATATATCATATAAATATAGATGCAAAACCCCTTAATCAATAGAATCCAAACGTACACCAGAAAAATAATTCATCATGACCAAGTGAGATTCATAACAGGTATGCAAGGAAGGTTCAACATTAGAAAAACATCAATGTAATTCATCATATTAATGAAGCAAATAATAAGAACCATATGATCTTAGTAATTGATGCAGAAAAAGGTATTGGACAAAATCCAACTCCCTTTCCAGATAAAGATACTCTGAGAAATTGGAATAGAAGGGAATTCCCTCAACAAGAGGAAAAACCAAGATCCAATATCATTCTCAATGGAGAAAGGCTAAAATAATTTTTCTTGTGAACAGGGACCAGACAAGGATGCTTAGTGTCACCATTTCTATTCGATATTATTCTTGGTAGGGCAATACTACAAGAGAAGGAAGTTGAAAAAAAAATGGAGAGAGACAGGGAAAGAGAGAGAGAGAGAGACTCTGGTGGTACTTGCATTGATTGAATGCTGTTTTGATTATCAAAAGGTCAGAGGTTTGAACCCACCATATGTGCTCCAGAATATGTGTCAGCCTGCTTTCTTAAAGATTGCCATTTTAGAAACCCAACGATCCAGTTCTACTCTGTCCTTTAAGATCACTCTGGGTCAGAATCTACTCAATAGCAATAAAAACTACTTTTCTAGGGAAAAATATTTATGGGAAAATTTTTCAAGAATTTATAAAAATACATTTTTCTTGAGAAAAATACTATGAATCATTGCAATAGTTACTAAAAACTGCTTCGTTTTTATCATTCCTAAGGTGATTCTGAACATCCCTGCCACTCTAAAAGCATTATCAGCTGTGATAGTATAGTTCTTAATGTATAGTCTGCTGCTAATCAGGTCAGTAGTTGGAATTCACCAACTGCTGTATTGGAGAAAGATGGACAGTCTCTTTTTAAACCTTTACAGCCTCTGAAAATGCATAGAGGTCTTGTTTTTTGTTGGAATTGACTCCTTGGTAGTGGGTCAGAGACACCAGGATAGTTTGGATTCTCTCCCCTCCCTTTACTTTACTAGTATGAGAAGCAGGAAAGTAAATTATCCAGTCCAATTCATTTCTCTCATGTACTTGTGGTTTAATTTCTTTTAAAGATAATTTCACTCCCTCTCAGTGTGTGTCCCATCTAGGATAGGAAGGATTGAGGAGACATTGTTCTGGCAAATGGGATCATGTTTTAAAAGCCCACTGGAAATAACTCATGAAAAACATTGTGATGAGTTAAGTATAAATGAATCAGAAACATACGGATCAAATTTCCTGGAAACACACATCGGCTAAGAAATGAAGGGAGGGTAAAATTTCCACTCAAGTCTCTTAGAATTGAAGTGTATTGCCAAGAAATGACAACCTATTTTTCCCAACACTCAAAGGCCAGTTAACTCTATGGCTTTCCATTTCAGGCACTTGATTAAAAAAAAATAGTCAATGCTCAAGATGCTCCCTCACCTCTCCCATTCCTGAAGTGTTAACTAAGGCCCAACTTTTCTTCCATGAATAAAACTGAAAGCACAGAGAATCTTGAAGCACAGCTGATGAGAGGCAAGTAGTACTCAGAAAATACTGAAGTGTTGGTAAAGTTGGTGACAGGATTCTCACAGAGCACCTATGAGAGTATGTCCCCACTCCAAATTAAAGGGAAAAGCATCCTTCCATGATAAAGCTTTCTTCTTTCCTTGATGGAGAAGTATTAGTATTGAGGTAGGGAAGCGAGAGAATGTACCATTTATTTTACTGGGTTGCTTACTTATTGTGAGTCAAAACTTTCCAAGTTTTACAATAATATAGAGTAGAACAATGGCTCTCAGGGCCTGAGTAAGTGAATCAGGCTTCTTGTTTTTGTGTTGCTATACTAAACCTCATTAAAGTTATACAAGTGTTCAGGTCTTTTGTTCATAGGGTTGCTAGGAATTGTCTACGACTCAATGGCACTTAAAACAACAACGACCAACAACAACAACATACAAAACATACTCTTCCCAAGTGAATTTTCAAAAATTCAAGTTTGGAAGCAAGAGTGGCATCCACTTCCTAAACCACATGCCTATGGAAACTCTATGAACTTGGAGAAATAACGATAATAGAAAAGCTTCAGGCTTTTTGTTCATAGGATCGCTATGAGTCGTACTCAACTGGATGACAATAAACAACAACAAAAAAATATTAATGTGAACTTTCACTGTGGTTTTTTTCTTTGCTTTCTCTCGACCCCCCACAACCTGTTTTTCTAATAAATCCCACAGCTTTTGCAAAAACATTCAGACCCAACAATTAAAAAAAGTAAATGCAACAGATGAGGGTCTATACCTGACCTTATCACTATTAGTTTGTTACTGTAGATGCTATTGATGGGGACTCAACATTCCACACTTCGTTGTTTTACCTTTCACACAAACTTTTCTAATTTTAAATCATGTTTGTTTGTACTTTGCTCTGTACCACAGCTTCTTGGTCTAGATACAGATTTCATACAAGCACAATTAAGTTCTCTGGGATTCCCATTCTTCTCAATGTCAATGATTTATTATGTTCCACACCTATGCTACAATGCTACAGCCCCACATTCTGGTCATTTTCACCCCATGGACTATATTACATTTTGGGTTTGTGAATTGGTTCTATTTTTGAAGGTCTAGCAGGTGCGATGGCTTTCTGTTTGTCTCAACATTTGCAAACAAGCTCTCACAAACAATAAAAATTTACCTGTAATGGGATAAACTTGTTTAAAACTTGGAGGAACAGGCATGTTTACAACTCATGGAGAAAAGCATGTTTATGAGCAATCTGAGAGAACTCTGTTTGTAAGCAAAGAAACATTTTTGGCAACAAACTTGCTTTGCCTTTATCAAAGTCTGTTGTGTTTATATCCACTCTTAATAAGAAAAGATGAGCTTTCCTTTAAGAGTGTAACAGCCCATACGTTTTATTCTGTGGGTATCTCATGGTTCCAGATAAAATGGCAGGGTGTATTGCCCTAAGCACAGCAAAATGGGCTCATAAAAAGTATTGCCCAATTCCTGAATAAGTCAGGGGAGTGTGTAGCAATACAAATGTTTTTATCTAAAAATTTAGTTCCCCACACACTGTATTTTATGACATTTTCATTTGTCAGGAGCCCACCCCACTGTATTTTGTGACATTTGTATTTGTCAGGACAAATGGCTACTTATGAAAAGATTGGTAGTTTGAACCCACCAGCTGCCCATGGGAGAATGTTGTGGTAACCTGCTTCCATAAAGATTTATAGTTTTAGAAACCCCATGGGAAGTTCTGGAGCTCTGGTGGCCTCCACTGCAGTCCCAAAGGCACGTAGTTTGAGTGCACCAGCTGCTCCACGGGAGAAGCATGGGCAACCTCCTGTACAACTGCTTCTGAAGACCCACCGGAGGGTCAGCTATGGGTCGGTTCTGACTAAACAATACACAACAACCACAACATGGGAAGTTCTGTCTTGTCCTAAAGGATAACTATGAGTTAGAATCAATTTGGAAGCAATGGGTTTAGTTTTGGCAGTATGTCAGTTGTTTAAAAGATGTAATTTATTGTGATTTTTTAAAATATTTCTATTAGTTTCCATATAATAATTCTTTTCCATTTTGTTTCATCCTTATATATTGTGTTTTATATGATTTTTCATTTACACTGTGTTTCATACAATCATTCATACATATACATTCTATTTTACATTATTTTTAATTGGTTTGCTTACAAAGTTCTTTATTCTCAGTGTTTCATACAATCATTCTCATACATTATATTTTATAAAATCATTTACCATTGGACTTTGTCCCTTTCTATCCTGTCTTTTCACCCATATCTTTCCCATTTGCTTCCTTCACTCCCTCCACCCACCAAACTGTGCAGTCCTGTAGTTTCACCCCTACCTATCCTCTCCCCTTCACTCTGCTCTTCCAACTTTGAGTTTCTGTACATGTTTTACTAGTTATCTTTCTATTTTTACAATAATGATTTTATGCAGTATTTGTCTTTATGAGACTGCATTACTTCACTCAACATAATGCTCTCCGCCTCTTCCGTATTACATAGTATTTTTAAAAATTGTTACTCCTGAGTTCTTCATAGTAATACAATGTGTGAATGTACCACTATTTTTAATCTAGTTTGTAAAAGACTTATTCTTTAGAATAATTTCAGATTTATAGAAAACTATGCAGAAAGTACAAAGAATATCCATATAGCGTCTTATCCCTTACATTGTTTCTCCTGTTACTAATTTTGCATTCCTGAGTTACGATTCCTTTCACATTTTAGTTGCATATTAGATTTAATTTTTAATTTCATATATTTTTCTTAAGAAAGTGTCCTTAAATTATACAAGCTTCAGGACCCGAATAGGGTAGAAATCATTTCTGGATGAACATTTCCTTTGCTTATATTTAAAGTTGTGAGAGATTTCATTATTAAATGTATCCCCAAACCGAGACTAGTAGGTAAGGCCTTTCATTGAACATAGGATGGTTTGGTCACATCCTGTACTTGTGGACAACAGTAAATCATGACACCAATGCCTTGGCTCAACTTCTATGGTTAAAGAAAAGTGGGATGACTAAGGATCACCAAGAAGAAAACTTCAGAAGATGAGTCTAGGATTTTCTCTCAGAATAGACAGAATCCTCTCTTACACTCAATGTCCTGATTCAGAGAAACAAACTTCTGAACTATAAGAAAATAAGTTTTTGACTGTCAAAGCCATTTATTATATTCTGGTTGTTGTTATATCTGTAGCTGTTGAGGAGTAGCTTTGTTTTCATTCTTAGAATTTTGAATATTGATGAGTTTGCTTATTGAACATAAATATGTCTCTATTTTCTATCTGCTTTGGATATGTAGAAGAGTGAAAGGCCAGGAAATGCATAATATAATAATCTTGTGTCCTGCTTATTATGTTAGAGTATTTTGATAATTAAAAACTTGGTAATAGGCTGGAGATGAGTTGACTGGAACCCAAAAAGATGAAGAAAAGATTATGTACACTGTGAGCTAGGGTTGATAGCTGCAACCTGACAGCTTATTCTGGACTGGACTTTGTTGTGGATACAGATGCTAAAAGTTTCCCGGTTGAACAGAAGAGTTTTCAGTATAAGGGATATGCTCATTCCCTCAGAGTACTGGTTTGCTAGGAATGGACAAATCAGAAATTGGCTGTCTAAAATGAGGATATTAAGGCATGAGGCATGAAGTAGCTGGCTTACATGCTTTCACAAATGTAGTTATTTGTAAGAGATTGTAAGTGAAACAAACCTCACAATATATACGAATGAAATTTAATGTAAATAAAGATTGTATAAAACACAATGTACATGCATTCCTTGGACTTCTAAAAGAACAAACAGAAATGTTTTGAAAAAAGGTCAGCCAGAATGTTCCTTGGAAGCACGGATGGCAAAGCTTCATCTTTTGCATTTTGGACATGTAACTCAGCAAGGTATTCATTGGGAAGGGACAACATATTTGGAAAAATGGAGGGTCAGCAAAGAGGAAGACACTCAATGAGATGAATTGATGTGGTGACTTCAGCAATAGGTTTCAGTGCATCAGAGATGATGAGAATACACAGGATTATAGTGTCAACATGAGTTTTACTCAGCTATACAGCATACTATTCTTCTAGGTGGTATAGCACTGGTCTGTGCATTGTTGTACAGAGGTAACTCATGGTTGCTGTGATGCTGAAGACTGTGACACTGATGTGTCACATGTGATAAAGGTTACCCATGGTAGACAGTGTTTGCTGGAGCTTCCCGATTAAAACAAGCCTGGAAGCAGGAGTGGCATCCACTTCTGAAATAGCTTGCCTCTGGAAACTCTATGAACAGTTCTCAGGCCTTTCATTCACAGAGTCACTATGAGTCATCTACGATCTGACAGCAACTAACAACAACAATATATGACACCTAATAGCAACAACAACAGTGAAAAACAAAACTGTATGGCACCTAATAGCAAGAACAACAGCGAAAAAAACCAAACAAAACAACAACTTAACCTTGGTAGTAGAGTCCTAAGAGTATTACCCATTATTCATACTTGAAGATTGCCCAGTAAAAATCATTTATCTCTGCAACACTCCTCAAAATTTATCATAAACTATAGTGTAATACACTGTTATGTACTGTGATAATTGATGGATTTTCCTCCTTTCACCCATATAATAATTTCCTTCAAAATTCAGTTCTCTAGCCTAAGAAATACCTTGTCTCAATGAAAATGCAGTATAGCTAGGTTCTTCCCTTTATTCTAGATCTAGACTTTATATTTCCAGAAAGAAAATGTTTTAGATTAAGTTCTATTTTGGGGGAGTTTATTTAGTGTTGAGCTGGGATATATTTTCTTAACAAAAATCAGATAAAATTATTTAGTTTGTAATTGCTTCACAGTTTAAAAAATGCATAATTAACTTCAACAAATTGTGCTGGCAAAACTGAACTTCCACATCGAGAAAGTTGAAACAGGATCTACATCTCACATCATACTCAAAGATCAACTCAAGATGGATCAGAGACTTGGGAGTAAAACCCAAAATCATAAAGCTCCTAAGAGACAAACTGGGAGAAAGCTTTGAAGCCCAAGTCTACTGTATAAAGAGACTACCAAATACAGCCAGAAGTGCACAATCTGAAGAGGATAACATTGATGAATGAGACCTTCTAAAAATTAAATCCCTGTGTGTATCAAAAACTTTTTCCAGCAGGGTGAAAAGAAAACCTACAGACGGGGAACAAACATTTGGCAATACCATCTCAGACAAGAGTTTCATAACGAAAGTATACAGAATAGTCCTGGGTTTCAACAAGAAAAAGACTGATAACCAATTACAAAAATGAGCAAAAGATATGGAAAGGATTTTCACAGAGGAAGATATCTGAATGGCAAACAGACACAAGAAGAAATGCTCCAAATCATTGGCAGTAAGAGAGATGCAAACCAAAACCACAATGAGGTACCGTCCCACTCCTGTAATTGCCAACGTGTAATAGGGCAACAAGAAATAAATTTTGGAGAGAATGTGGTGAGAAAGGAACTCTTACACATTTTTTGGAGGGATTGTACAATGGTACAACCATTCTGGAAGGAGTTTGGTGCTTCCTCAAAAAGCTGAACATAGAAATTCCATATGACCCAGCTATTCCATTGCTTGGAATATATCTGAGAAAATGAAAATGGAGGCACAAATGGAGACTTGTACATCAATGTTCATAGCAGCATTATTCACAATTGTAAGAACATGGAAAAACAGTCCATATGTCCAACCGCAAATGAATGGATTGAGAAATTATGGTACATTCACATAATGGAATACTACGCAGCACAAAGGAGCAATGATTTTGTAAATGATTGCCTAACTTGGGAGGGACTGGAGAGCATTGTGCTGAATGAACTAACTCAGTCCCTTAAGGACAAATACTGTATAAAACCATTATTGTAGAGTGAGTATAAGGATCCAAGGGGGCAGGGGAAAGAGTGGGAGCAGAGGGATGAGAATGTGAAGGGGAGGGACATTAATCATGGACTTGTACAATTTGATGGGGAAGTGAAGGAAATTGGAAGAATCTGTTCTGGAAAACAATGTATTCAAATTTTGTAAATAAATAAGTATAATGATAATTTAAAAGCACAAAAAAATCCCCATTATTATGTAGAACAAAAATTTAAAAATATTTATATTAAAAAGCAGTTCAACTACATTAATTGGATATACAAACTGAGGAATAGAGCCAAATTCTTGTCTTCTAGTGTATTTTCATATTAGGTGTTGTTTCTAATAGGAAATGTTTTGGCTTCATAAACTTAAAATAAAATACTATGTAATGAAAGAATCAGAATGATCCCCTCTCTTCCTGACCTTTCCTTTCCTCCTTTGATATTTAATGAGAAAGGAAAGAAAAAAAGTAAAAAGAACAAAACATCAGATAACAATCTGCATTATGCTTTGGGACAGTTTGTTGTGTATTTTCAAGTTGGAACTAACCCACAGCTGAGTTTCAGAGGGAGCATAATCTCAGAAAGGAGATTGTGATTTTTCTCATGCAAAGCAGCTGGTGGGTTCAAGCTGTGTGCCTTAGGGTTGCAGAACAGCTTCTTGTCACTCATGACTTTGAATTGAAACTGACTCACAATTGACCCTCCATTGAGTTTTCAGAGACTGTAAATAGCACAGGCAGTGATGTCCCATTTTTTCTCATGGAGCCTCTGGTGGATTCAAACTCTTTAAGTTAGCAGGGCAACTGCCTACAGACTAGGTCACCAGAGTACATTTGTGAAAGACTTAAATAAAAAAGATTTCAGATGAGCAATAGCATCTTGGATGGTGCAAGCATTTAATGTGCTCAGTTGCTAATCAACGGGCTGGAGATGTGAGCCCTCCAAGAGAAGACTCCAGATAAAGACCTGGAGGTTTGCTTTCAAAGAATCAACCATAGAGAACCTTGTAGGGAACAGGCCTATTCTGTTACATGAGGTTGCTGTGAATCAGAGAGGCCTTAATGGTCAATACTTAGTAGTTACTGGTCAGCCTTTTTGTGTGCAATACAGTGGCGTTAATATGGGCTAAGACTTCAGAGACAACCAATGGCAAGGCATGAGGCCAGAAAAGAGGAGTGAGGCCTTGAAGACAGATTCTCAAGATCATTGCAAGAATTCCAAAGCACCTATCCTCACTGTAAGGACTCAGTATGAGGACCTAAAAGGAAACTCTGGAGGCCTACTAAGTATGAAGTTGCACTGCCAACCCAAAAGTTAGCAGTTCAAATCCTTCAGCTGCTCTAAGGGAGAATAATGGGCGGTCTCCTCCCGTGAGCTTTATGACTTCTGAAAACCTTCTGGAGGGTCAGTTATGATTATGTTCCAACTAGACAGCAATAAAGATTTTTTTAGTCTACTAAGTAAGATGAAATAGATGTTTAGGGTACTATGGTGTCCAAGAGGTAAGGCACTACACTGAAATCTCAAAGGTTCATGGTTCGAATCCACCAGAGAAGGAAGAACAATCTCCTCGCGTGCAATTTACCGCTGAAAACCCACTGGAGTGTCAGCTATTGGTCAGTTCTAACTTGATGGCATACAACACCACCACCAAGAAAGTTCACAGGTTACTTACCACAGAAATAGAAATCATCCCTAGGATCATATTTGGAAGTAAACTCGAAGGGACAAAAAGCCATCTTCTGGAAGTTCCCTACAGGACCTATAAAGATTTGGCCCATGTCAAGGGTTAATCCTAGTGGAATTTATTCTTTAGTATAGCAGTAGGAGTCTCTACTGAAATGAGACTTACAAAGCCTCCAAAGGCAGGTGGACATTGAGATGTTTCTCATCAAAAGTCCTTTCCACATGCCCCAAACTATTGAAAGAGCTACCTGTTTCAGTGTGACATTCTCTGAAACACTTGTGCTCTCGTTGTTGTTGTTGTTATGTGCCGTCGAGTCGCCTGCGACTCATAGCGACC
>NW_006399807.1:14955049-14957071 GCF_000299155.1 Elephantulus edwardii | reverse complement strand
GGATTCCCATTCTTCTCAGAGTCAGCCACAGTTTGTTATGATCTACACAGTCAAATGCCTTTGCATAGTCAATGAAGCACAGATAGACATTCCTCTGATATTCCCTGCTTTCAGCCAAGATCCATCTAACATCAGCTACAATATCTCTAGTACCACTTAGCATATCTTATCAGGCAATCCTACCTTTTCTTCATTGAGATATGCAGGACAGACTCCATCACTAACCCTATTTTCCAAATACTGTGAAATTTTTAAATCCTCATGCTCAAGCTCTTAGCCTAGTTACTAAATACGGTTCTAAAGATCTCACCATTAGTTTATGCTGGGGAATTCCTTTTCATCCATAGAGTCTTAATCATCCTCCCTAAGAAGGTGAGCTACCGGTGAAGTTACTTTTCTGTATCTGGTATGACGCAGCCCTATAGTCCTGGTATGATCTTGCCAGTAACAGCAGTGACTGACTGGTTAGGAAGTTTCCATAGTCCTCAAGAAATCCCAAGGGCCAGGGTTCTCTGAAATTAATTTTTCATAGACAAAAATATCATGTCAAGTTAAAACTTCAAAAGAAGCCCTTGGGGACATATTTCTTAGAATTTATGTACATGCACATAGAGAAATAAAGAAAGGGAGGGAGATACCACAACTCCTTGGCTCAGCCCTTTGAAGCCACAGAGCTTCTCCAAGACAGAGCACTCACTATGTGATCAGGTTTCCTGAGAAAGAGATTATTTTTGGTGTCACACTAATAAGACTTTTGTTTTATTATTCCACAGAAAAATAGGGTACTAATGAACCTCCTTAACGTATTATGCTATGCTCACAGAGCTTGGAAATAAGAAATTACAAATAATTCTTCCTAGAAAATTATACAAATGGATCACTGCTTAAAAAGTAATATTTTAAAGTGTACCAGTTAAACATATGCTCAATTAAAAAATTACTACAATCCTAGTGAGATTCAGTATTGAAAGGGTGACTTCCTAGAGGTTTCCTGATACTTTAAATAAAGTCCAGTTTGGAAAGGAAATCTGATGTTGGAAAATCAGAACTATGAATGGGTCCCAGCATATGGAAAGTGAAAGAATAATCATGTAACAGATTGCATACTACATCAGCATTTAAAATATACTAAAATAATTTTTAAAGACATGAAAAAAATGCCTTGGTAATACTAAATGTTCTAGAGACAGAGAGTGCATGCAAGGACAAAAGTGGAATACTGAACCATGGCAGTGGAGTTTCACTTGGCTACTGATAGTGGGGCAAGTCAAATCCGTTTTCCACTCAGTAGGAGAAAACCCCTGACACTTTGCTTCTGTAAAGAAAATAGCCAAGTAAATTCCATGGAGGTATTGTGAAGTGAAATTGACTTGATGGAACTTAACAACAACAACAACAAAGTGATTGAATAGGAAATATTGAATGTAATATGAAGGTAAAGCAATACCTTTCTACATTCAATCTCGTGCTCAGTTGGCTGGCTCTGGAGAGAACAGGAAGCTGTAGACACTACAACGAGGGTTATAAAGCCTTGTGTTGTCACCCGTGTCACACACATCTCCACACGTAATTAGCTTGGAGTAATTCCTGACTCATGGAAACTCCACATGTGCCAACATAGAATTGTGTTACATAGAATTTTCTATTACTTTTTTGGGGGGTGGGGTATAGAAATATCCCTCCTCCAATTTCTCATGAGGACAACATACATAGAAAAAGAGTAGAAGTAGCATCTACAGAATATAAGGAGAGAACTTCTTTATCAGTAAGGATAAAAATAATAGTGTGTCAAGATAATTTTAAAAGTATCATCATCATGTCACACTGTTTTTTTCCCCAAATATATCTTTTTTAAACAGAAGTAGATCAACAGACCTTTTCTCTGAGATATCTTTTGGTAGATGCAAACTACCAACTTTTCAGTTATCAGTTAAGCATGTTAACCAATTAAACACAGTCATGTTTCTACCTGGCAATGACTGATGACTGTGTCATCAGAGCTCCCTGTACATATTTTATCTA
>NW_006399807.1:14952731-14954821 GCF_000299155.1 Elephantulus edwardii | reverse complement strand
TATATATGGAGTGGCATCTACTTCCTAAATAATATGCCTCCAGAAGCACTATGAACTTTGATAAATGCCAATAGTATAAAGGGGCTTCAAGCCATTTGATATTAGGGTCACTATGAGTCATGCTCGACTCAAAGGCAATCAACAACAACAATATATCTCTATCTCTATCATCTATCTATCTCCATATCTCTCTATATATGTTCGTAATTATATCCCACTGAAGTTAGACTGTTTAACTGTTCAATGAGTAAGAGAGAAAAAGAATTGCAATAGTAACGTTTAAAAAGGCAATTTTTACTTTCCAATATTAATGCTTATGCATATATTTTCTGAAGGATGTATACTTTTATTTAATTAAGTATATATTTCTAAAACAAAGTGGTAGTTTGGTGTTAAGGATGATTTTCTTATTAACTTTTCTTCTCTGAGGAAAAATAAATGTTACATTTTTTACAAGAATATATTTGGAAGCAGGAGTGGCATCCATTTCCTAAACAACATGCCTTTGGAAACGCTGTGCACTTGATAAATGTCAATAGTTATAGAAAGGCTTCAGGCTTTTTTATTCATAGGGTTGCTATGAGTCATGCTCAACTTGAAGGCAATCATCATCAACAACAATAACAAATTTATGTGTATGTATAAGATACTCTAACAATTTTGAAAACAGAAAATGATTGCATGCTCAATGAACAGTCACCTTAATATTACTTTTGATTCCAGAATTCTTAATAAATTCTTGATTGTTCAAGTGCAAAATTTATTTTAGCTTAATTGACACACCTATTACACCAAAATAGGAATATTTGCTTATATAAGCTTTATCTCTTACCTTTAGGGGATAAATTGTTTTCAATTCTGAGACTGGTAGTACAGTTACTATCCAAATTTGGTAAACTGAGACCACGAAGTTTATAATTTTTTTTAAAGATAAAGTGCACATCTAAAGTAGTAATTATCATTTTGATATATTATGGAACTCTGGTGGATTTGAGCATTATATATTGTGCAGCTCAGCAATTTGAACCCACCAGCAATTCCATGGGAGAAATGTGAGCAGTCTTCCTATAAAGGGTTATAGTCTCAGAAACCCAATGGAGGGTTGCTATGAGTTAGAATTGATTCAATGGTAGTGAGCAGTGGATTTTATGTGAAATTTGAAATCCTATTGAGAATTGACCAGGTAAGAAAGAAATGGAATGCATAAATATTGACATACTAGGTATTGGTGAAATGAGATGGCTTGACATGGGACATTTTGAATCAGATGATCATGTGATTTACTATACTGGGGATGAAAAGGTGAGAAAAAAAATGGGCTGGTTTCATAACTGAAAAAATCATTTCTAGATCTATCCTGAAATACATTATGGTGAGTGATAGGATAATATCCAAGCGCATACAAGGAAGACCAGTGAATACCACTATCATTTAAATATATGCACCAACAACTAGAACCAAAGAGGAGGAAATGGAAGATTTCTACCAACTTTCGCAGTCAGAAATTGATCAAACATGCAATCAAGATGCATTAATAATAATGGGCGACTGAAATGCAAAAGTTGGGAACAGGGAAGAAGGATCAGTAGCTGAAAAACATGGGCTCGGTGAGAGAAATGAGGCTGGAGATAGAATGATAGAGTTCTGCACATTCAATGATTTATTCATTTCAAATACTTTTTATAAGAAACTTAAACACAGGCTATACACATGGATTTGACCTGATGGTATGCATAGGAATCAAATCGATTACATTTATAGAAAGATTCGCTGGAGAAGCTCAATATCAGCAGTGAAAACCAGGCCGGGTGCTGATTATGGGACAGACCACAAACTACTCATATGAAAATTCAAGCTGAAGTTGAGGAAAATTAAGTCAAGTCCACGGGAACCAAGATTTGACCTTAAGTCTGTCCCACTAGAATTTCAAAACCATCTCAGGAACAGTTTTGAGGCCTTGAGCACCAATGAGCATAGACCAAATGAGCTCTGGGAGAATATCAAGAAAATAGTCCACTAAGAATGCAAAAGTTCATTACAAAGGCTAAAGAAGAAGAAAAGACAAAGATGGATGTCAGATGAGACTCTGA
>NW_006399807.1:14946802-14949489 GCF_000299155.1 Elephantulus edwardii | reverse complement strand
CATACTTTGGACATGTTGTGAGGAGAGACCGGTCCTTGGAAAAGGACATTATGCTTGGGAGGGTGGAGGGACGGCACAGGAGGGGAAGGCCCTCTATGACGTGGATTGATTCAGTGACTGGGATAATCAGGATGGGAGTGTCAGAGACAGTGCGATTGGCACAGGATAGAGCAGAGTTTAGGGCTGTTGTACATAGGGTCGCTATGAGTCGGAAGCAACTCGATGGCACATAACAACAACAACAACAACATGCAGAACAAATCATTTGAGACGCTGACTGTATGAGGAGGAATGTGGCATCAGGATTGGTCGAAGAATTAACAACCTACGTTATGCAGATTACACAACCCTGCTCACTGAAACTGAGAAGGATTTGAAGCATTTGCTGTAGAAGATTCTGTACTCTTCAATATGTATTGCATCTCTGCATCAAGATCCTCACCACTGGGTCAACTGGCAGTATCATGACAGATGGAGAAGAGACTTAAGTTGTTAACGATTTTATCTTGTTAAATACCCAATCAAAAGTTTTGGCACCAGCAGTCAGGAAATCAAAAAATGAATTGCTTTTGGGGAGTTGGCTGTTAGGGACCTCTTCAGTCTAGAGATTAAAGTGTGCTTCATACAGACCATGATCTTCTCACTTCCTTGCTATGCATCAAGAGCTGTACAGTAACTAAGGATGATGGAAGACGAATCAATGCCTTTGAGTAGTTGTGCTGGAGAAGGGTATACTATGGACTACCATAAGCACAAACAGGTCTTGGAGAGAGTGAAACAAGGTTACACCTTAGAGATAAGGATTATGAAGCTCTGTCTTACATACTTTAGGCATATTGCTAGAAGGGATCTTGGTGAAGGATATCATCCTTGGAAGGGTGACAGGAAAATGCAGGAGCAGAAGACCTTGGATGACATGGATTGACAGTGACTCTGGCAATGGGGATAGGTGTGTCAGAGACAGTGAGATTGGTTCAGCATAGGACAAGGTTCAAAGTTATTGTTCATAGAGTCTCTGTGAGTCATAGACAGCTCAATGACAAATAACCACAACCTTGTATTGCCAAATTGAAATGGTTCTATGATAAAAAGGAAATAATAGCAGGAAGAATCCATAGTGCTTTTTTAAAAAAAATTCAGATACAAAATTTTTTTTGTCATATGTGACATTATGTATTAGATTTTAATTTTTAATTTTTTATCACATTTTTCTATTAAACTATAATGATCGGGTTTATATTCTACCATTATGATATACTCCTCTGTTGTCATGTACAAGTAGTGAACCTAAGAACAATAGAACTAAGCCTGTCCTAACCTATGGCTTTCTGACAGTTGCTGACACATTACAGCACATTGAGGCAGTCACCATATATGTGATATTAATTATAATTAGTAATAGTATTATTTGGATAGATTCCACATTGTGTTGGATCACCTCTTGCGAGTGGGAACAAATATAGACCTTTTCAATCCATTGGCCAGATAGCTGTCCTTCAAATTTCCTGGCATTGACTGGTAAGCGCATCCAGAGCTGCATCTTTTAGTGGAAATATGTCAATTTGTATCCCATAGATTCTTGGAGCCTAATTTTCTCTCTCTCTCTCTCTCTCTCTCTTTTTTTTTAAATGCCTTCAAAGTAGCATCCACTTCCTCTTTCATTGGCATTGGCTCTTGCTCATATGGTACTTCCTGAAATTTTTCAGTGTCAGTCAATTCTTTTTGATACAGTGATTTTCTGTATGCTCTCCATTTTCTGTTGATGCTTTCTGCGTCATTAAATAAATTGCCCATAGCACCTTTCAAGATTGTGACTCAAAGCTTAAATTTGCTTTTTTAGTTCTCTCAGCTTGAGAAATACAGAATGAGTTCTTCCCTTTTTATTCTCCAATATCAGCTCTCTGTACATTCCATTATAATACTTTGGTTTGTCTTCTTGAGCTACCATTTGAAATATGTTTAGCTCTTTCATTTTGGCATATTTTCCCTTTGCTTTGGCTTCTAGATGCTCTACTGTAATTTTTAGAGTCTCTTCTGACATCTCCTTTAGTTTTCCTTTCTCCTCTGACTTCGAAGTCCTCTTCTTTGAAGCAGTTGGGTTCTGGAAGGTTGGTCAGATTGTCGTATGGTATATGATACTGAGAATAAAAAAAACCCAGAAAAATGGTGTTGCATTCATAGTCAAAAAGCCAATTTTAATGTGGCTAAAAGCAGAGAGTACCAGAGGAATGTCTCTCTGTATTTCCTTGACTATGCAAAGACATTTGACTGTGCAGATCACAACAAAATGTGGCTAACTTTGAGAAAAATGGGGACCCCAGTACACTTGATTGTGCTCATGTGAAATCTATACTTAGGCCAGGAATCAGTAGTCAGAACAGTGTAGGGAAACACTGCATGGTTCAGGATCAGGAAAGCTGGGCATCAGGCATGCATCCTATTTCGATACCTCTTGAATCTATATGCAGAACAGATTATTTGGGAGGCTGGACTTTATGAGGAGGCATGTGGCATCAGGATTAGAGGAAGACTCATCAACAATTTATGTCATGCAGATGACACAACCTTGCTTGCTAAAACTGAAGAGGGCATGAGGCATTTGCTCCATAAGGTCAAAGACTGTAGTCTTCAATATGGATTGAAGCTCAATGTCAAGAAAACAAAGATTCTCACTACTGGGCCAATTG
>NW_006399807.1:14944648-14946462 GCF_000299155.1 Elephantulus edwardii | reverse complement strand
CAGTGAAACAAAGCAGCTCTTTGGAGGCAAGGATTTTGAAGCTCTTTCTGACATACTTTTGACATGTGGCCAGGAGGAAACAGTTTTTGGAAGAGAGATATCATGCTTGGAAGAGTGGAGGGACAGTGAAGGAGAGGAAGACCCAGGATGAAATGGATTAACTCAGTGACTGGGGTAATGGGATTAGGTGTGTCAGAAATGATGAGATTGGCTCAGGAAAGGGCAGGGTTCAGAGCTAACGTACTAGGGTCACTATGACTCATAAGCTATTCAATGGCACATAACATCAGCAACAACATCCTGAAATACAATGTGAGAGATGGGCTATTATCCATACACACACAAGGAAGCCCTGTTAATATGACTATTATTCAAACATGCTCCTACATCTAGAGCCAAAGAGAAAGAAACTGGGAATTTTTACCAAATCCTGCAATGTGAAATTGACTGAACAATGCAATCAAGATCCGTTAATGATAATTGATGACTGGAATGCAAAAGTTGGAAACAGTGAAGAAGGAATGTTGTTGTTGATTGCTGTCGAGTTGAGCACAACTCATAGCAACTCTATGAACTAAAGGCCTGAAGCTTTTTGATAACTATTGTTATTTATCAAAGTTCGTAGGGTTTCCAGAGGCATGTTGTTTAGAAGTGAATGCCACTCCTTGGAAAATACGGGCTTTGTGATGGAAATGAGGCTGGAAACAAGATAATAAAATTTTGAATTTTCAATGATTTATTAATTGTAAATATCTTTTTTAAAAAAATACATGGTGACTTTACATGCAAACTTCACCTGATGGGCTGCATAGGAATCAGATTGACTACCTCTGTGGAAGGAGTCATTGGAGAAGCTCCTTATCTACAATCAAAACTAGGTCCTGGGTGGATTAATGGGTCACACCATCAATTACTCATATGCAAGTTCAAATTGAGGCTGAAGAATATTAAGTCTACAAGAAGCAAAATATAATCTTGAATCTAATTTCAAAATAATCTTAAGAATAGGTTTGAAGCATTGAATATTAATTATTGAAGACCATATGAGTTACTCTCTTAAGTACCTTTCATTAAAATTACTTTTGATAACTTAGATATTTAAACTCTTTTTTTAGGTCCTAAAACAGAGCTTGTCCTATTTGCTTTTGCCTTATATTTTTCTTTTTCATTTTAACACACATGTCATACATTTATTTAAGTTTGCCACATATTGATGGAGCTGAATTAGAGTGGACAAACCTTGAGCTAGGAATTGTGAAATTGGATTTTAATTCCACCGTCTGGTTTTTAAGGAGCCTTTGTGAGATACTGGCTAAAGAATTTCACTGCTAACCATAAAGTAGGCAATTTGAAACTACCAACCATTCTTTGGAAGAAAGGTGTAGGAGTCTGCTTATGTGATGATTTATAGCCTTGGAAACTCTATGAAACAGTTCAACTCCATCCTACAAGTTAGCTGTGAGAGGAATTGGCTCAATGCTAGCGGGTTTAATTGGGTTTTAGCCTTTTAGCTATGTAACTAACATACAAACTGAGAGAATATTTGCAGAAGACTAAAATCCAAGGAGAAATATGTATATTTATGTCATCATTTCAGTTAAAATATCTACTCTCTACTGATACAGGCTTTGGTCTTCCCAATCACTTGTTATGCATCAGAGAGTTGGACAATGACCAAGGAGGATAGAAGGAGAATTGATGCCTTTGAGCTGTGGTGCTGGAGAAGAGTATTGAGAATTCCATGGGCTGCTAGGAAAACAAACAGATTTGTCCTGGAAAGGGTTAAACCGGGTGGCTCCTTGGAGGCAAGGATT
>NW_006399807.1:14941402-14943168 GCF_000299155.1 Elephantulus edwardii | reverse complement strand
AGAAATGCTCCAAATCACTGGCAATAAGAGAGATACAAATCAAAACCACAATGAGGTACCATCTCACTCCAGTAACAGTGGCAAAGTTTTAACAAGGAAGCAAGTAATCAATTTTGGAGAGGATGTGGCAAGAAAGGAACTCTTATGGGGGATTGTAAAATGGTACAACCTTTCTGGAAGGCAGTTTTGTGCTTTCTCAAAAAAAACTGAACATAAAAATTCCATATGACCCAGCTATTCCACTACCTGGAATATACCCTGAGAAAATGAGAACTGAGCCACAAATGGAGATTTGTACACTGATATTCACAGCAGCATTACTCACCATCCCAAGAACATAAAAAAAATATATATCTTTATTTCAAATCCTATTGCATCCAAATGATTTTTAAAGGTAATTTATAGAAGCCTGAAGTTCCTAAAAGCCTACCAATGGATTGGCAGCCAGGACCCAAAATATTTTCATATTATTGGTATTAATCTCACAAAAAGAGTATTGGATAAGGTTGTTTGTTGGTTGTTGTTGTTGAATGCCATTAAGGGCATTTTGACTAATATTGACACCATCTAATAGAAATATTTGGGGAATAGTTTTAGTTATTTCTTTATCAGTTATATTCTTTTTGAGAAAAGTTCTCTCTGTCTTTCTCCCTTGAAGTCACTGGGGGGGGGTGGAGATTTGACCTACCAACTTTTAATTAGTGCCTTTGTGGTTAACTGTTGTGCCACCACAGCTTAGACTGTTGGTGGGATTGTGAAATGGTTTAGCTACTCTGGATGGCAGTTTGGTGCTTCATCAAAAAGCTGAACATAGAAAGTCCAACCTTTTGGATTTTTTAGTCATCATTTCTCATTATCTGAAGGATTAGCCTTCCTCTCACCATCATCTATATTTAGGGAAATATGTAAGCTAGCTATATTCCCATTTTAGACAGCCAATTTTAATTTTCCCAGTCTTATCCAACCAGTATTCTCAGGACACAAGCATGTCTTTTTCTCCAAAGAATCTACCATTACAGTTGAATCCACATTTATAAAGAAGGGTCCAGTCCAGAGCAAATTATCAGGTCACAGTTAGTACTCTCAGAATGAAACATCTTCTCTTCATTTGATTGGGTTCTAGTCAACACGTCCTCAGCCACCCATGGCTAGGTCCAAATGGGTATCAGCTGCCACACATTTTTCTATTTCAGACTCAAATGGGTATCAGGAGTCCACATATCTTCCTGTTTCAGACCAGATGTTTCCCTTACTCAATTTTTTAGCCCTACATGGGCCAAGTCACCATATCAGGGATTCCCAGAACTTCCTGCTTCACGAAAGAGTAACACTTCTTCATTTATCCATCATGCAAGATGGAAAGTGCAGAAAGAACAAGTCTAAACTCAGCCTGTTTCTTCACCACTGTGAATCTCCCACTTCCACTCATTGAGTGGACCCAGGTGGTCACCCAGTTAAGCGTACTCACCAGGTTTTTCTGGCCTCCATTTCAGTTTGAGGGTCTCTCTTCTATGCTTGTCTGTGTTCAAATGTGACGCTCCTCTGAGTACTGGGTGGGACTTAATCTTCTGTAGGCTAAGCTCCACACTCTGTGTCAAACTCTACTATTATAAACATTTTTCTAAGGGCAAATTAATTCCCTTTTTTGAACCCAATTACTATGTAACCAGCTTACACTTTCCCCTCTAATTACAATGTGTCCCATTCACCAAAAACTTTAATCATATTTTTCAATATATCTTGTCATTAAATCAACAAAACCTTAT
>NW_006399807.1:14886976-14941207 GCF_000299155.1 Elephantulus edwardii | reverse complement strand
CCCAGTTAGCTCCTCTCTTTCAAAAGTAAAAGAAACACTCCTTCCCTGGTACACAATTCTCCCGCACCCCTCCCACTGCCCCAAGTACGTTCCACTATGCAACCTTAATTGTGGACTCTTGTGATAACTATACATATACTTTTAAAGAAATTCTCAGGTTTATGCTCATACTCTTTTGTCTGAGGCCATAAATCAGTTTTTCAACCATTCTTTCCACTCGGTTGTTGTCGTGTACTGTTGAGTCAGAATCTGCCCATAGCTGACCCTCCAGTGGGTTTTCAGGGGCAATGAATCACACAGGAGATTGCCCATCTTGCTCTAATGTAGCAGCTGGTTGATTCGAACTATGTACTTTCAGTATTGCAGCACAGCTTCTTGCCACTAGGCCACCAGAGCTTCCTTAGCAACAATAAAAGTAACTTTTAGGTTTTATTCCCCACTTCATAGACATAAATATTAACCATTTTAACGATACATTTTCCCAACCTCTGTGTGTGTGTGTGTGTGTGTGTGTGTGTGTGTATATATATCAGGGTCTTGCTCAAGTCTCTCTCGAGTCTTAACACCACAAGTCTTACTCACCTCAAGTCTTGCTCCCCAGTGTGGGGAGCACTCTTTCTCTTATCCTAGGACAACAGCTGGTGATAATTTGCAAGACCATGCTGATTTGCAAGACCATGTGTCTGCAGTAAGGGTAGCTGGAGACCAGAAAGAGCTAACTGTAATGCCTATAAAAAGCCAACTTTTAGGCTACCACCACAGACACAAACAGAGATTGTACATCAATATTCATAGTAGCATTATTCATAATCACAAGAATATGGAAACAGCTCAAATGTACAACCACAAAAGAATGGATTGAGAAATTGAAGTACCTTCACATGATGGAATACTTTGCAGCATTCAGGAGCAACCATTTCGAAAATAACTTCATAACTTGGGAGAGACTGGAAAGTATTATGCTGAGTAAACTAACTTCGTCTCATAAGTATAAATACTGCATAATACCATTATTCCAAAAACAGAAGGATAACTAAGAAAACATGTATGATGAATCCAAGGGGGAAAGGAGTGAGAACTAAAGGATGAGGATGGGCAGGAGGAAATCATAGGGTTGTACAATTTGGTAGATGAAGCTAGAGGGGATTAAAGGAAATGGGAAGGATTTAGAGGGGATCTGGAAGGACGGGGTAATGGTGGGCATAGTTTAATAGTGGTTAATTTTATAAAACATAATGAAAACAAGAAACACCAAGAAAACAAAGATTCTCACCACTAGGCTGATTGGCAGCATCATGAGAGATGGTGAAGAGACTGAGATTCTTAAGAGGTTCAGTTTGCATGGCTCCACAATTAATACTCTTGGTACCAGCAGCCACAAAATCAAAAGACTAATTGTATTGGGAAAGTCTGCTGTCAGATACCACTCCAAAGTACTGAAAAGCAACAATGTCAGTCTGGAGACTAAGGTATTCCTGATCCAGATGATAGCCTTTGCAATTATTTGCTGTGCATCAGAAAACTGGACAATGACTAGGGATAATAGAAGGAGAACTGAAATCTTTGAACTATGGTGCTGGAGAAGAGTATTGACTATACATGGACTACTAAGAAAACAAACAGGTTTGTCCTAGAGAGGGTGAGACTAGGTTGCTCCTTGGAAGCAAAAATTCTCAAGCTTCATCTGGCACACTGTGGACATATTGCAAGGAAAAACTAGTCCTTGGAAAGGGACGTTATGCTTGAGAGTTTGAAGGAACTGTTGTGCAAAAGAAGTAGGCCCTCAATGGGAAGGGTTAATTCAGTCACTGGGGTAATGGGGTAGGTGTGTCAGAGACAATAAGATTGATACAAGATAGAGCAGAGTTTAAGGCTATTGAACATGGGGTCACTATGAGTTATAGGTGACTCGACATACAGCATATAAAAACAACAACACAATGAATAGAAATGATTGTATGAAATGCAACATGAATGAAGGACAGTGTGAAACACACTGTATACAATTTTTTGTGCAAAACAGTATAAAATAATTTTTTAAAAAAACAATGTCAGGTAAATCTGGTACATGTCTTATGTTTTATTGACTGCACAAAGACATTTAACTGTGTGAATCATAAGAAACTATGGTTAATTATACTCATACTAAATCTGTACTTAGACCAAGAAAATATTGTCTAAATAGAGCCAGGGAACACTGTATATTTTAAAATCAGGAAAGGTGTACATGAAGGTTGTATCCTTTCTCCATACCTATTCAAACTGTACACTGCAAAAATCATTTGAAGACTGGACTCTGTGAAGAAGAATGTAGAATCAGGATTGGAGGAATACTCATCAACAACTTAGGTTATACAAATGACACAACCATGCTTACCCAAATGAGGAGGACTTGAAAAGCTTCCTACTGAAGATTAAGGACTACAGTCTTCACTATGGATTGCATCTCAACCTCAAGAAGACTAAAATCCTTACCACTGTACTAATAAGCAACATCATAATTGTGTTTTTGTTTTTGCGTGCTGTTGAGTTGGAACCAACTCACAGCTGACACTAAAGAAGATTGTCAGGTACAGTAAATCACATGGGTTGTGACTGCCCATCCTTCTCCCATGGAGAAATTGGTGGATTTGAAATGCGTGTCTTTGGGATTGCAACTTCTGACCACTAGGAAAATTATTGGAATTGTCAATTACTTCATCTTACTTGGATCCACAATCAACACCCTTGATACCAGCAGTCAGATCAGGAGACATATTGTATTGGGCAAGTGTGTAGTCAGGGACATCTCCAAATTACTGAGAAGGAATGATGTCAATTTGAAGACTAAGGTGCACTTGATCCAGGCCACAATTATTTCCACCATTTGCTATGTATACATCTGAGAGATCGACAATGAATAAAGATAACAGAAGAAGAATTGATGCCTTTTGAGCTGAGTTGTTGAAAGAGAATATTCAAAATCCCATGAACTGGCAAAAGAACAGATATATCTTCAAGAAAATACAGCCAGAATGGTTCTTGGAGGCAAAGATGACAAAGCTTCATCTCACATACTTTGGACATGCTGCTAGGAGTTACTACTCCTTGGAGAGGAACATCATGCTTGGAAAGGTGGAGGCTCAGCAAAAGAGAGGAAAATGCTCAATGTTATGGATTGGTGTAGTGATTGTAGTGGTGAGCTCAAGTATGTTAGAGATGATGAGGATGGCACAGAACAGGACAGAGTTCAGATCTGATGCTCATAGTGTCTCTCTGAATCATACTTGACTCAAGGGCACCTAGCAACAGCAACAAACTAATGAAATGGGAAATGCACAGAAAGCACTTCTCCTATATGGTAGAATGTGATGGGTGTTACACTGGGCTGTTATTTGAGTTGTGAGCTAGACTAACCACTTTTTTTCATTAACTGTCTTGTTTAAAACTGAGCTAAGACTATACAGACTGACTTCTTAAAAAATTAGTAAAGTGTCAGTGTAAGGGAAACTGTCTTACGTGATAAAATTCAAGTTTCCAAGAAAAAAACTGGGAAAAAAGACTCAATTATGATCTTTCAGTGTCATAGTCCTCAAATTTTTTCCTGATAATTAATGATGTTAATGAATGTGATACATCGTCCTCCTTCAAGTGTGTTTATTATATGAAGAGAAATTTAACTTAATGCATCTTTTTTTTAAAAAATACATAAATTTTAAAAAGCAGCCCCTTTAACAATCATTCATACAAATATGAAAAAAATCTCCAGAAAGATACCAATTTCATTAACAGTTTACATACAATCTGAAATATTTGACTACAATTTTTTATATTGTATAATGAAATGTGCCAACTGAAGGTTTGTATAACTTGCTAAACCAGTATGTTCCAAATTACCAATGCAGACACAATAACTGAGGCACATAAGCAAAATTAGACATGAGTGAAAGATTTCATCAAAGGGCAAAGAAATGCTTTTTCATAAGAAAAGATAAGAATGTTTGTTCATATGGTTTCAGAGTCCATATTTAACCAACTTGTATTAAATTACTATTTGATAATAGAAAAAAAAGTCACATGTATCTCAGGAAGTTTTTAAAGTACTTCTCATTATTTGAACTATATAGCTGCATGAGGTCAAGTTTTCTGCTTAAACTTCAACCATAACAACATATCTCGAGGTTTAATGCAGAAGCCAATATGAAGCTCCAGCTGTCTTAAAAAAAGTCTAAAAAGATTTCTAAAAAAAATGTAAAACAATATACTCTTCTCATTAAATTTTTACTTTTTTCATGGAAAGTCAAACTATTTTTATTTTTAAAATGGCAAGATTTAATTGTTACTTCTGCATGAAGTAATGTAGAAATTCCTCAGTCTTCTAGTATAATAAATATCAAGAGATAAAATCCATTAAAATTCTTTGCTATTTTCAATGTTGTTGTTGTTGTTAAGTGTGGTTGAGTCAGAGGTGGCTCATAGTGACCCTATGAACAAAAGTCCTAAACACTTGTGCGACTTTCATCCTTTCTCCAGGTTCATATGGTTTCCGGAGGCAAGCTGTTTCAGAAGTGGATGCCCCTCCTGCTTCCAAGCTTGTTTTAATTGGGCAGCTCCACCACACACTGTCCGCTGTGGGTAAAAATAATGTAAAGAAATTTTAAGACCAAAACCCTTGAGACATTGTTTCAGGTCATTGGAATATCGTGGATAGCTACGTTCATATTCTCGTGGTTAGGTGTTGAGTATGACTCATTGACTCAAAGCAACTCTAAAATAAACAACACAGCTGAATGCTGTCCTATCCTATATTCAAGTATGTGGCTTGGGAAAAAGTTTCATTCTTCAGTTCAGAGCCACCTAACACAACAATTAGCTTTTTTATTGTTATCCCTATTTCAAAATCCAAATTTAATCTGAAGCTACGTGCCTACTTTTGCAGGCTGTGACTTCATCAGACATTTTTATTGTGTCTGCTTTATCACAGAGACTACGTTAAACTTGGAATTTTAAGATAAATCACGGAATTCTTGCTCTCAAATAGCCCACATATGCCATCTTGACCAATTAGCAGCATCAGGATGGATGGTGAAGAGATTGAGATTATTCAAAGCTTTAGTTTGCTTGGCTCCACAGTCAGCACTCTTGGCACCAGTAGCCAGGAAATTAAAAGGTGCATTGCCATGGGAAAGTCTGCTGTTAGGGACCTTTCCAAAGTTCTGAAGAGCAATGGTGTCTCTCTGGAGACTAAGGTGTGTCTGATACAAGCCATGGTCTTTGCAATCACTTGTTATGCATCAGAGTTGAACAATGACTAGAGAGGATAGAAGAATTGATGCATTTCAGCTGTGGTGCTGGAGAATAGTGTTGAGGGTACCATGGACTGCAAGGAAAACAAACAGATTCATCCTGGAGAGGGTTAAACCAGGCTGCTCCTTGGAGGCAAGGATTCTGAGTCTTCGTCTAACATACTTTGGACATGTTGTAAGGAGGGACAGGTTCCTGTAGAGGGACATCATGCTCGGGAGGGTGGAGGACCAGCATAGGAGGGGAAGGCCCTCTATGAGGTGAATTGTTTCAGTGACTGGGGTAATCGGGATAGGAGTGTCAGAGACAGTGTGATTGGCACAGGACAGAGCAGAGTGTAGGGCTGTTGTACATAGGCTCGCTATGAGTCGCAACCACTCGATGACACATAACAACAAGAACAAGCAGATAATTATAATTTAAGGTGTTGTGAGGTAAAAAAGGCCACAGATAATCAGGTGAAGTAAAACAAATATATTTATTATTAGCTTTCGAGCTCCAGGCTAGTGGGAGGCAGTGAAAATGGGAAGTCGCACATGTGGTAGCTACCACAAAGGTTTTATATGCCAGAGGTTAGAGGGAAGATGCTCTGTCTGGAGGTCATCTTTCCATGGAAGATGCTGATTGGATGTCCTCTGCCCGTTTCATATACGAAACTACCAGGATCCTCAGGTGGGTTGTGTCACAGCTGACATTAGGTAGGATGTGGCTGGTAGTCATGCTCTCTTCTGATTGGCTGTAGCCATCTCCTGCCAGGCTGACTAGAATGTCTCCCAAAAGGTGCACCAGCGAGGAATGTTGCCCAGCTCCCAGGTGGCCTTTCAGGTAGCAGCTGCAATCATAAAGGTAAGCACATAATAATATGTTGTTGTTTGTTACATGTTAGCAAGTCTTCTAATTCATAGTTCTCCTGTACAAAACAGAATGAATCATTGCTATTAAATGTTCTGGGATTCCCATTCTTCTCAGAGTCAGCCACAGTTTGTTATGATCCACACAGTCAAATGCCTTTGCATAATCAATGAAACACAGATAGACATTCTTCTGGTATTCTCTGCTTTCAGCTAAGATCCATCTAACATCAGCAACAATATCCCTAGTACCACGAACCCTTCTAAACCCAGCCTGGACTTCTGGCAGTTCTCTGCTGATGTGCTGTTCCAGTCGTTCTTGGATAATCTTCAGTAGAATCTTGCTTGCATGTGAAATCAATGATACTGTTCTGTAGTTTCCACACTCAGTTGGGTCACCCTTCTTTGGGATGGGAACAAACATAGATCTCTTCCAGTCAGTTGGCCAAGTGTTTGTTCTCCAGATTTCTTGACACAACTTGGTGAGCACATCCAGGGCAGCATCTGTTAGCTGAAATATGTCAATTGGTATGCCATCTGTTCCTGGGGCCTTATTTTTTGCCATTTCCTTCAAAGCAGCTTGAACTTCTTCCTTCATCACCATAGGCTCTTGCTCATATGTTATTTCACTAAATTCTTTTGTATCTGCCAATTCCTTTCGATACAATGACTCACTATATTCCTTCCATCTTCTTTTGATACATCCTGGATCATTTAACAGTCTGCCTAAAGCATCCTTATTATAGCAATGATAAAAATTACTAGACAGTGCTTCTTTTATGAACACATTTCCTGTAAATATATTTTTAATGTGTCTAGAAATTTTGTTTAAATTGCTGCTTAGTTTAGGAAATGCTTTTCGTGGGCAAGTGGTTGCTAGCCATCTAAATGCATCCATCGATTTTTTCCCCCAGCAACAATTTACATAGTGAGGAGACATTGTTACTGAACACAAGGGGTTCTTTCCCTAGTCAATTGCCAATATCCATAAGCACTTTATTGCAGATCTGGGGGAACAGTGAGTACCCCTAAAACACTGCCTCACCTGGAATTTCTACCTTTGAAAAAAACAATTACTAACAACCAGGCAATTCATGAAATAGCATATGATTGAGAAAAACAGGTTTTAAAAGGTAAATGCTAATCCAAGAAAGGCACATTTGCCTTCCTGGTAAACAGGCAGCTTAAGATATAATTTGCATATGACTTAGAACAACAGTTTCAAAGAGGAAAATGCTAATCTTGGAAAGATGCAATTCCTCTCCTCATACATGACTAAAGAAAGGGAAAAAAGAATTCTAAGGCAAAATAAACTAGCTTTGCAGGCTGGAGAAAACATATATTGGTGTTATAACTATATAACTATCATTTTAGAACTGATATATATTTGGAGGATTAGGAACTAATTCATACCACCCCATCAACATTAAAAAGGGTTTCATGAATCTTTGTAAAGTCCAATAATACATTTCTGAGACACAATTTTAAGTAATGCTTCCAGTTTTCTTGCAATCTAGCATTTTGCAATCTAGCCGCTGAACATGCTCCAAAGTAAGTGGCCTCTAAGAGATGATAAGTTTCAATATGTTTTTGAAGTTCATATTTCCTCTGAAATGCCTTATGAATTAAAGCATTGCTCTTGGCAATGAGAGAAGTTCATACTCCTCCTTTAAAACTATTGCTGGGAGAAAGCATGCTTTCTTTGGATGTTCCCTGTGAACAGTTAGGACATTGTCAAATAAACAATTTTTTTCTTAATTTCAAGTCAAATAAATGATATGTTTCAGATGCTACCAAATAGACCCCAAAAGTGGCTACTCCACTGCCATCCAATTCTTGCTATGATCATTCAAAGGGGTCTGGTTAGCCATGAAGTTTGAAATAAAGGAGGAAACCTGACACCTGAAAGATAATAGTCACCAATGACTGAGGTTTGACCTACAAAACTCTTTAGAAATTTAATCTTGCAAAACAAAGAGATAAGTGATGAAGAGGAACTGCATTTCTTGTTAGCCAGGGAGTGACCACCCTCCTTAGTCCCACTATGCAGATTCCCTTTTCTTGTTTTCCATTTCTGTTTTAAGACCTTTTGTCAAATATCAAAATTTCAGCCTGTGTAATACTTAAAACACAGTATTAGGATTGGAGAAAGACTCACTTTTGAATGATTTTTGGTTTCACTGATGAGCTAACTTTCCCCACAGATGCACTTAAGGAATATAATAAATACATAATTTATTTTTCTGGAATCTTGAGATGTAGACACTAAGATCTGCTTAATTGCCAGCTGCTTAATTTTTATAAAATTTCTTAACCCCTCTGAGATCCAATTAAAAAAAAAAAGAAAAAGAAATGATTCTGTTCCATAGCTCTGTAAAGATACTTCTAAAGAAAAAGAGAAATCCTGGGGACTCAGCAGGTAAAATAATTGTCTGCTAATCAAAATGTCAGTAATTTGAACTATCAGCTACCTCAAAAGAGAAAGATGTCTGTTTTCCTAAAGATTTATAGCCTTGGAAACTCTATGAGTGGTTCTGCTCTGAAGTACAGGGTTGCTTTGAGTTGAAATCTATAAAGATCCAAACCACAGATCTAATTTTCTGTGTTCACATTCAATCCCAAAAATTTTGACTCAAGACTTTGGGCAGCAACTACCAACAAACTGTATTGGCACACAAGAAAAGTAACTTTTCCAAATTAACTTCAAATATAATGGAATCTGTGAAAAGATTTCTTTTGCAGAACTTAACGGGTTTTGTTGGTCCATTTTAAGTGTTTTGTTTTGTTTTTTTCAGTCTGGGAAGAAGCCCAAGTCACTAAGGACAACATAATGAGTTAAAGAACAGTCCAACTCACTGATCTCTGTTCAAATTTGTGACATTCACCATCCCTGAGCCCCATAAAATGACTTTGCTTCAATGTGTTCTAGGCTGTTGAAACATGGGGACCAATAGCAAACTTTTTAGGACTTTGATTAAATCCTTACAAAAAGACTTCTCTTTGAGTTACTAACATGTCTACTGTGTATCTGATGAATGTGGAAATGCTCAGACAACATCATTAGTGTTATATGCAGGCAAAACTTCCTTAAAGATAATTTTAAAGTGGCTACAGCAGTAAAGACACAGGGAACTTCCAGAAATTAAATTGTAATTCAGAGAACATGAAACAAGGGATATCACTATTGGTGTCAGATGCATCTTAACTGAAATTAGAGAATACCAAAAATATTCTTATTTGTGTTGTATTGACAATGCAAAGGCATTTTGTCATTGTATACTATAAATGGATGACATTGCAAAGACTGGGAATTAGAAAGCATTTAATTGTGATCATGTGGAACTTGCAAATAGACCAAAGGCAGGCTTTGTAACATAACAGGGAAATATTGTGTGGTGTAATATGGAAGTTTGTGTTAGAATTGTATCATTTCACCATACTTAATAATCTGTATACTGAGCACATAATCTAAGAAATTGGATGATACAAAGAACAGCTCAGTATGAAGATTAGAGAGGAAAAAAACCCTCATTAACAACCTATAATATGCAAAGGACACAATTTTACTTGCTGAAAGTAAAGAGGACTTGAACTATGTACTGGTTAAGTTAAAGATCACTCTTTCAATATAGATTACGCTTTATTGTTGTTGTTATGTTGGGGTTTAGTGGCTTGCGACTCATAGTGACCTGAAAACCTACTAGCCCTGAAACCTACTAGAATGCCAACTTTAATGTCTCCAACACACCTACTCTCATTACCCTAGTCACTCTATCAATCCATCTCATCGATGGTCTCCTTCTCTTTCTCCATGTGTCCACTATTCCAAGTCTGATGTACTTCTCCAAAGACCAATCATGTTCAAAGCATGTCAGATGAAGCATTATTATCCTTGCCCCCAAGGAGCAGGCTAGTTTCACCCATTTAGGACAAACCTGTTTTCGTCCTGGTAGTCCACGATATATTCAAAACTCTTCTCAGCACCACAGCACAAAAGCATCAATTCTTTTTCTTTCATCCCTAGTCATTGTCCAGCTCTCTGACTCATAGCAGACCATGTGAAAACTATAGCCTGGATAAGGTGTACCTTAGTCTCCAGACTGACATGGTTGCTTTTCAGTACTCTGTAGAGGTCTCTGACTTTTCCAAAGCAATTTGTCTCTTGATTTCCTGGCTGCTGTTACCAAGAGTGTTGATTGTAGAGCCAAGAAAACTAAAGCTGTTAAGAATCTCAATCTCTTCACGATCTACCATGCTGCTTCCAGTTGGCCCAGTGGTGACAATCTTTGCTTTCTTGATGTTGAGCTTAAATTCATATTGAAGGCTGCAGTTGTTGACCTCCTTCAGCAAGCACTTCAGGTCCTCCTCAGTTTTAGCAAGCAGGGTTGTGTCATCTGCATAATACAGGTTGTTGATGAATCTTCCTCCAATCCTGATGCCATATTCCTGCTCATACAGCCCAGCCATCTGGATTATCTGTTCTACATACATATTGAAAATGTATGGAGATAGGATACATCCCAGGAGGACACCCTTCCCAATTTTGAACCATGTAGTGTCTCCTTGCTCTGTTTTGATGATGACTGCTTTTTGGTCCAAGTACAGGTTTTGCGTAAGCACAATCAAATGTTCTGGGATTCTCATTCTTCTCAGAATCAGCCACAGTTTGTTGTGATCCACACAGTCAAATGATTTTGCGTAGTCAACGAAACACAGACATTTATCTGGTAATCTCTGATTTGAGCCAAGATCCATCTAACATTAGCTATACTATCCCTAGTACCATGGCCTCTTCTAAACCCAGCCTGCACATCTGGCAGTTCTTTGTTGGTGTGCTGCTCCAGTCATTTGTGGAAAATTTCCAGCAGAATTTTACTTGCATGTGATATTAATGATATTGTTCGATAATTTCCACACTCTGTTGGGGCACCTTTCTTTGGCATGGGAAAAATATAGATCTCTTCCAGTCAGCTGGCCAGGTGGTTGTTTTATAATTTTTTAAAAAATGAATTTTAATGTAAGTTTACAGACACTTTGGATTTCCATTCATATATTGTTGCACTTTTCTCCCTGCCCAACCTCCACCCCAGTTCACTCCTTTCTTTGAAAAGTAAAATTCTTTCATTGTTATACAATCCCTCCCCCAAGTTCACTCCACTATGTAGCCTTCATTCTGAACTCCTGTCATGACGATAATACCAAATCATACATCCATTTTAAACATTTCTCTACCTCTTCTGTTTCAATGCAATCTATATAATTTATCCCATCTTTTTCAGTCTCCCCCTAACCCTGATGTCAGCCCCGTTTTACAACAGTGACACTATACAGTATTTGTCCTTTTATGACTGAGATATTTCACTCAGCATAATGTCCTCCAGAGTCACCCATTTTGTATAATATTTAATGAGTTCCTTGTTTTTCAATGCAGCATAGTATTCCATTGTGTGAATATACCACAGCTTCTATATCCATTCGTTTGTTGATAGACACTTGGGTTGTTTCCAACTCTTTGCTATTGCGAACAAAGCCACACTAAACATTGGTGTGCATATATCTGTTTGGGTGGCAGTTGTGGTTTCTTTGGGGTATATTCCCAGTAGTGGAATTGCTGGGTCAAATGGTATTTCTATTTGCAACTTTTTGAGAAAGTGCCATACTGCCTTCCATAGTGATTGTACCATTGTACACTTCCACAGTGAATAAGGGTTCTGGTTTCTCCATAACCTTGCCAGATTTTGTTGTTTGCTATTCTGTTAAATATTGCTATTCTTACTGGGGTGAGATGATATCTTACAGTCGTTTTGATTTGCATTTCTCTTAGAACTAGGGGTTTTGAACATTTCTTCGTGTGTTGGCCATCTGAATGTCTTCTTTGGTGAAGTGTCGGTTCAAATCCTGTGCCTATTTTTCAATTGGGTTGTTTATACTTATTTTGTTGTTGTGCTTGAGTATTTTATAAATTCCAGATAGTGGTCCTTTATCTGACATGTCATTACCAAATTCTTTTTCCCAGTACGTGGCTTCCCTTTTAACTCTGCTGGAGAAGTTTTTGGATGTGCATAGGGATTTGGTTTTTAGAAGGTCTTATTCATCTATTTTATCTTTTCCTGGTTGTAGTTTTTTCAAGATACTTGGAAGACTGTTTATGTTGTGGATTAGGACTTCTGGAGTTCTTCCAAGCTTTTCTTTAATGAAGATTTTAGTCCTAGGTCCATGATTCATTTGAGTTGGTTTTTGTGTATGGAGTGAAGTGTGGATCTTGCTTGAGTTTTCTGCAGATGTTTTCCAATCTTGCCAATGCCATTTGTTAAAAATGCTGTAGTATTCCTACTTACCTGATGTCATCTTGTCAAAAATCAGTTGACCATAGGTAGATGGCCTGGATTCTCAATTCAATTCCATTGATCTATGTGTCTGTCATTGTACCAGTACCAGATTGTCTTGACCACCACGGCAGTGTAGTAGGATTTGAGATCGGGGAATGAGATGCCTCCTACCTTTCTTCTATTTTTAAGGAGTGCTTTGCTTATTTGGACCTTTTTTCCATTGCAAACAAAACTGGAGATTGCCTTTTCCATCTCGTTGAAGAATGGGATTGGTATTTGTATTGGGATTGCATTAAATGTGTAAATTGCCTTTGGTAGTATTGCCATTTTCACAATATTGAGTCTTCCTATCCATGAGCAAGGGATATTCTTCCATTTCTCAAGATCTTTTTTTGTTTCTTGTTGTAATGTTTTGTAATTTTATTTGAATAGATCCTTTATGCTTCTGGTTATATTTACTCCCAAGTATTTAATCTTGTGATTTAGCTATTGTGAAGGGTATTGATTTTCTTAGCTCCAGCACTATATTCTCTTTGTCACTGTAGAGAAATCCAACTAATCTTTGTATGTTAATCTTGTATCCTGCTACTTTGCTGAATTGGTCAACTATGTCCAGTAGTTTTCTTGTTGAGTCTTTAGGGGTTTCTAAGTATACTATCATATAATCTGCATAAATATATAATTTTGCCTCCTCTTTGCCAATTTGGATACCTCTTATTTCCTTCTCCTGTCTTATTGCTATCGCTATGACTTCCAATACAGTATTGAAAAAAGAGGTGATAATGGGCATCCTTGCCTAGTTCCTGTTCTTAAAGACAATACCTTTAATCTCACTCCGTTGAGAACAATGTTGGCTCTCAGGTTTGTATATATTTTTTACTATGTTGAAGAAATTCCCATCTAATCCTACTTTTCAGTGTTTTAATAGGAAAGTGTGTTGGATTTTGTCAAAGACCTTTTCTGCATTAATTAATAGGATCATGTGATTCTTATTCTTTGCTTTGCTAATATGATTAATTACATTGATTCTTTTTCTTATATTGAAACATCCTTGCATACTTGTTATGAATCCCACTTGGTCATGGTGACTTATTTCTATGATGTATCATTGGAGTCTATTGGCCAGTATCGATCAAACATGTATTCAAGAGCTATTAATAATAATAGGTGACTGCAATGCAAAAGTTGGGAACAGAAAAGAAGGATCAGTCATTGAAAAACATGGACTTGGTGATGAAAAATGAAGATGGAAGTAGAATGATAGAATTCTGCACATTCAATGATTTTTTTCATTGTGAATACCTTTTATAAGAAACACAAATGCAAGCTATACACATGGATTTCGCCTGATAGTATGTATAGTAATAAAATAGATTACATCTGTGGAAAGAATCACTGGAGAAGCTCAATATCATCTATGAAAACTAGGCCAGGGGCTGATGTGGAAAAGTTTACACTTTAGCATAAGTAAAACAAAATTTACACTTTAGACCAATAAGCAACGTCATAATAAAGGGGAAAATGATTGTAATAGTCAAGAGTTTAATTTTTCTTGGATCCATATCTACATTTTAAGCACCAGTCAAGAAATCACAAAGTAATATGCACTCCAGTACAATCTCTTCCATCAAAAGGGCCGAATTCATTCAGCATTTTTTAAGCTCAAGGAACTGAAGAACAAATTCAAACCTAGAGTTGCTATAATCAAGGATGTTTTAGGCTGAATATTAAATGATCCAGAAAGTATTAAAAGAAGATGGAAGCAATATACTGAGTCATTGTATCACAAGGAATCGGCAGATACAGAAGAATTTAATGAAATAACATATGAGCAAGTGCCTATTGTGATGAAGGAAGAAGTTCAAATTGCTTTGAAGGAAATAGCAAAAAATAAGGCCCCAGGAATAGATGGTATACCAATTGACATATTTCAGCTAACAGATGCTGCCCTGGATGTGCTCACCAAGTTGTGCCAAGAAATCTGGAGAACAATCACTTGGCCAACTGACTGGAAGAGATCTATATTTGTTCCCATTCCAAAGAAGGGTGACCCAACAGAGTGTGGAAACTACAGAACAATATCCTTGATTTCACATGCAAGCAAGATTCTATCGAAGATTATCCAAAAATGACTGGAACAGCACATCAGCAGAGAATTGTCAAAATTCCAGTCTGGGTTTTGGTAGTGGTAATAGGCATATTGTAGCTGATGTTAGATGGATCTTAGCTGAAAGCAGGGAATACCAGAAGAATGTCTATCTGTGTTTCATTGATTATGCAAAGGCATTTGACTGTGTGGATCATAACAAATTGTGGCTGACTCTGAGAAGAATGGGAATTCCAGAACATTTAATCTTGCTAATGCGAAACCTATACTTGGACCAAGAGGCAGTCGTCAGAACAGAGCAGGGCAACACTGCATGGTTCAAAACTGGGAAAGGTGTACGCCAGGGATATGTCCTATCTTCATACCCCTTCAACCTGTATGCAGAGCAGATTATCCGAGAGGTTGGGCTCTATGAGGAGAAGCGTGGCGTTAGGATTGGTGGAAGATCTATCAACAATCTGCGTTATGCAGATGACACAACCCTGCTCGCTGAAACTGAGGAGGACCTCATACACTTACTGCAGAGGGTCAAGGACTGCAGCCTTCAGTATGGACTGAGGCTCAATGTCAAGAAGACAAAGATTCTCACCATTGGACCAATCGGTAGCATCAGGTTGGATGGCGAAGTGATTGAGATTGTTCACAGCTTCGGTTTGTTCCGCTCCACGGTCAACACTCTTGACACCAGCAGCCAGGAAATTAAAAAAAAAAAAAACGTATTGCGATGGGAAAGTCTGCGCTTAGGGACCTCTCTAAAATACTCAAGAGCAACGGTGTCTCTCTTAGAGCGAGTTAAACCAGGCTGCTCCTTGGAGACAAGGATTCTGGGGCTCCGTCTGACATACAGGTCCTTGGAGAGGGACATCATGCTTGGGAGGGTGGAGGGACAGCGCAGGAGGGGAAGACCCTCTATGAGGTGGATTGATTCAGTGACTGGGGTAATCCGGATAGGTGTGTCAGAGGCAATGCGATTGGCACAGGATATGCAGGGTTTAGGGCTGTTGTACATAGGGTCGCTATGAGTCGCAAACGACTCTAAGGCACATAACAACAACAACAACTTACAAAGTTTGTATACATTGCTTTTCACACTGGATTTCCCATTTCCTTTACCCACACCTCTCTCCACCCATCAAATAGTGTGACCCTATGATTAAGTTCTCCATCCACCCCTCTCCCAATCATCACCCCTCTAGTTCCCCTTCCCCTCCATGGATACTCATACTCATTCTACAATAACGGTCTTATACAGTATTTGTCCTTATAAGACTGAGTTAGTTATGCTTTCCAGTCCCTTCCAAGTTAGGTAATAATTTATTAAATCATTGCTCCTGTGTGCTGCATAGTATTTCATTGTGTGAATATGCCATAGTTTCACAATCCATTCCATTGTGGTTGGATGTTTGGACTGTTTCCATGTTGTTGCTATGGTGAATAATGCTGCTATGAACATTGGTGTGCAAATCTCTGTTTGTGCCTCAGTTCTCATTTTCTCAGGGAATATTCCAAGCAGTGGAATAGCTGGGACATATGGAATTTCTATGTTCAGCTTTTTGGGGAAACGCCATACTGCCTTCCATAGTGGCTGTACCATTTTACAATCCCACCAACAGTGTATAAGAGTTCCTACCTAATTGACTTTTGATCCGTACTTACAGGTCCTCCTTACTTTGAGAGAGTTCTTATCTTCAACTGATATTCAAGTATTTTGTTTAGTTTTACTTTTAAATGAAATTAAGTGGAACATTCTCTGTGTTACATTTCACTTGCTGCTCAGGGCAATACTTAGTACACTGTGGAAAAATACTGAGAAGTGAGAATACTGAGAATTAGCATTATTAAATGGTAAGTGAACAGCTGACAAATAGATTATACCCATTAGGGAGTTCTTGTGGCCTAGCAGCAGGAAGCTGCACTACAATCCCAAAGGCATGTGGTTCAAGGCCACCAGTTTCTTGGCAGGAGAAGAATGGGCAACCTCCACCACTGCCTCTGAAAAACCCCTAGAGGGTCAACTGTCTTGGTTCCAACTCTACAGTACACAAAAACAATAGTGGCATAATTAGTGTTTATAGTTTATTCATTATTTATTATTACTCTGTTGCAGACCCAGTGCGAGTCAGAGCTTCTTGAATGCCAGGTCAAGAAGAGGGACTTCTTTACTGACCATGTAACTTTAGGAGTCACTCATTAGTGTGAGTGCATTAAGATAGGCAGTCACAACATTATTAGTATGTCTTGGTCCATCATTTCTTTGTGCATAATTCTGAACTACGTCTAACTTGACGTTCCCACAGAAATTCCTGATTGATGACTATCTGATTATAATCTAAATTATGATGGTTTAAAGAATTTTGTTAAACTTCTGTTTAAATTGGAAAGAACAAGAACCTGGCATAGATTGCATGGTTTTCTTTAATACATGCCTGCCAAGTCCATCCAGCTTGACAGGATTACATTTCAACTCCAAAGGGGGGAGAGGGAAATCAACAACACAAATACATAATTCACTCTCACAGTTCCCAGGAAATAAGGAATATCTGCTTTTTGAGTGGAAGCCATGGGATTCAAAAGCCACAGACTTTCTAAGCTCAGAGAACCAATGCCGAAGGAGGTACATAGTTGAGAATTATTAAATATTTATCTCCTTCTGTACCAGTCAGATCCGATTTGATGGTACACACACACAAATAATAAAATAAAGTGAAAAAGATTATGAAATACTTAATATTTACTATTAAACTTCAGGAATTTCTGTGGAGAAATGGGAATGGCAATTGCCGTTCCAAAGAGATGATAATGGGATTTTAGGATTCTCAAAATGTGAGAATGAAATCACTACTTTTTCATGCTGGAGGCAAATCTAGAAGGATGCTTTTAGTAGTGGACAGGAGACAATAGAAAATATTTGTGAATAATAATTCTATATTGAAGTAATACAAATTTGAATCTGTTATCTGTTAGTATTTATTAACTGATTGACTCTTGCAAGTAATTTTCTCTCTGGCCGCATAGTTCACAGAGAGTGGTGTTGCTAAACCAAAGGTTACCCCTTTCTCATGGTTTGAATCCACCAGCAGGTCTGAGGGAGAAGGATGAACCATTTCTTCCTGTGATATTTACATCCCTGGGATCCTCTTAGAAGGTCAGCTATGAGTCAGTTCTGGCAATGAGTTTGAATTTTCTGAAGCTTTAGCTCCTCATTTGAACATTGGGTATATTTAATATCCACTTCACAGGAGTTTTGTTTTGTTTGTTTTGTGGATTAGAGGAGTTTATGTATGTAAAATATTCATTATAGTGAATGGAACTTATTAAAAGCTTAGTCAGAGATTGCTTTTATAGGTGGTAGCCAAGACATGCATGCTTCCTGATTTCGATTAATGAAATATTTATGAAAGATCAATTCTGCACCAGGCACTTTACATCAGACCTTATTTTGACACAGACAGAAAAGACATGGTTCCTGTTCTTTTGGGTCTATCCTCAAGACGCTTATCATCAATATATCTTCTCTTTGGACCATTTTTATGTCATATCCATCGCACGTACTTTGGGCACGTGGCCAAGAGAGACCGGTTCTTGGAGAAGGACATAATGTTTGTAAGGATGGAAGGACAGAACAGTAGAGGAAGACCCTGGATGAGATGGATTGATACAGTGACTGGTCAATGGAGGTAGATGTATTGGAGTAAGTGAGACTGGCTCAGGACAGGGCAGGGTTCAGAGCTGCTGTACATAGGGTTGCTATGGGTCACAGGCAACTTGACGGTATGTAACAACAATAGCAACAATATCCAAGAAACTGACTTAAGACTCTGCCTATTTTATATTAATGTATCCTCATACATTAGAATAATGAATAATTCAAGAAATATTTGCTGATAGTAATTTTGTACTAGGCATCATTACTTAGATGCTTTTGAGTAGATTATGACCCACAGTGACCTGATGGATCTTACCTAACTTGTACCATCTTCATGATCTCCACCATGCTCGAGCCCTTGTTCTAGTCACTGTATCAGTCCATCTCATTTAAAATCTTTCTCTCTTTCACTGACCCTTTAATTTTCTCAGCATGTTATCTTTTTTTAAAGACTAGTCCCACCTGACAACCTGCCCAAAGAGTATGAGATGAAGTTTCATCATCCTTACCCTGAGCCAGTTTCACTGTCTCCAACACACCTATCCGCATTACCCTATTTACTGTGTCAATCCATCCATCCATCCATCATCCATCCATCCATCCATCCATCCATCCATCCATCCAGGGTCTTCCTTTCTTGCTCTGTCCCTCCATTATTCCAAGCATGATGTCCTTCTCCAGGGACTGGTCCTTCCCTGTAACATGCCCAAAGTATGTCAGAGAGCTTAAAAATCTTTGCCTCCAAGAAGCAACTTAATTTCACTCTGTCAAGAAAAACTTGTTTGTTCTCTACAATCTATGTGGTATGTTCAATACTATTCTTCAGCACCCCAACTCAAAGGCATTAATTCTTCTGTCATCCTTAGACATTATCTGCTCTCTGATGTGTATTTAGACATATGGACTATATCAAGGGGCAAAACAATAAAAAAAAATTGCTGTTCTCAAGGAAATTACACTCTAAAGAAATAAGTGAAAGAATGAGACTTTTTAAATATCAGTAATAAAAAAATTATTATAAACTATAATTTTTAACTAGATAATAGAAAACATCCCTAAAGAACAGAAGTGACTTAGTGTCATTACTATCTGTCACTTCGTACTGTATTGTGCACACTGCTAGAAGCTATGCCAATAGTATTTCAGATACCAGTGGTGAGTAGTTTCAAGAGGAGCTAAAATAGATTAGGAAGAAAAGCCTGGCAATCTGTTTCCAAATATTGGTCAGTTTGACCAACACTATGGACCTTAACAAACATCATCTAATATCACACCGGGAGACGAGGTCTCAAAATTGGACCTCACTCAAATACATAGTGACCGCAATAGCAGACTTGGGCATACCGGTAGTCAGGAAGATAAGGCCGTCCTGAGCAATATTTTTTTCTGTTGTACATGGAATCATGCTGAGTTGAAGGCAACTCAATGACAATTAAAACAATAAGGCAGCCACCACCACCACAGACACTGCATTCTGCAATGTCACCAAGCCTTCTCAATGCGTTTATGAGACGAAGAATGCAAATGTGAAGGTGAGTGAAGGCGGCGCTGTGGAGATGGTTTTCATTCTAGTGAATCTTCTACCCATCAAACCACTTCATTGGCCCTGGGACATGCTTAGGATCAGTGGATTAATCAACCTTGTTCTGGTCAGTAAGGGTGTGTCTGTTGCATTTCCAGATCTGTTCTCTGTGGGGACTGTGTGCCTCTCTCATCAAGAAAACTGCCAGCATTCACAATTGGAACTTAAACAGGCCAGCAGGTTCTGATTAACCCAAATTGGAACTATTCAAACAGTCACAAAAAGAGATCTTTTCCCCTGAAGGAATTTACATGTGAAGAGAGACTAAGATGGGAAATAAACATTTCTATAATGATTAAAGTTAATTGGCTTGAAAGGATGCCTCTGAAAGAAATGCTTTCTGGTTTTAGTTCCAATCTATTTCGGGACAAGCCTGTTTTTCATAAGATTGGTAACTGCAAACAGACACCGCCCTTTCATTGGAAACAGATGGTACGGGACATAATTAAAGAAGTATGCACTGGCATCTCAAATAACTGCTTTCAATTACAGCATTTCAAGAGTATTAAGGGGAAATATTTTAAACAAGACCACTGCAAAAATAGATTTTGTCATTAACTTTGAAATAATATTTGACTTAAGGCTGAAATTTCCATGCGCCAGGTCTGGATCTCATACTCATGTACTGATTGGTGCATGAGAAATTGAATCATTATGGCCCTATCGTAGGGAGGAAAAAACTCTTCCTATAAAAGGGCTTTTTTTTTAAATGCAGAGGAAAAAAGAAACCTATTTTCCCTCTAGTAAGACTTGTATTTTAATTTGCACTTGAATCTGTTCTACTTCACAACTCTCAGGAGTTTCATCTTGATATCATTTCAATGCTAAGTTCAAGGTTATCTGTTCCTACCATGTGGGTCTCTGTATGTGTAGCCAGTGGGTACAGACCCTCCCCCCAACCACAGAGCATGTTTATATGCCCTCTAGTCTTTGTTGTTTGAACATATTGTATGAGTTCATGCGGAAATCTATACGTAAACCCTCCTTAATTAGATAGTGATCAAAATTGGCAGATTGCCTGGGCTGGTACAGTTATAATCCAGTAATTTGCTCATGATAATTTTTCTCATTAGGCCATTTTAATGGTGATTATAACCATTACAATATTGATACATAGTAATGACAATTTACAAAAGGTTTCACTTCTATTGTCCAATATGACATATTGGAATAATGGCTACTTTTCTCATCACAGCATCTAACACATGACATGCATCAGGCCAAGAGATAAAATTGGTGAACAAGACAAATATATACCTACTCTTCCTGAGCTTATGATGGCATGGAGGAGTACAATGAGTGAATAAAAAATTACACAAAACAAAGTAGCAAGTGCTATGCTGAAGGGTAGCAGCGTGGTATAGAAACACAGGTGAATATTTCTTCTAAGAAATAGATTCTCCCTATTAACATAAATTTCACTTAGAAACAGAAAAGTAAGTCCACTGCTCTCCCATCAATTTACCCTTATAGCAGCATTCCATCCTGTTTCCAAAGCTGTAAATCTTTGTAGGAGGGAGGACTGCCTAACTTTTTGCTGTGGAGTGGTTGGTGGATTTGAACTTCTGACTTTTAGGTTATATCATCAGGTTCCCTTAACATAAATTTAGCTTTAGAAACAGAATAGTAAAGAAACAGTAAACTGTACCCCCTTAGCAACTCTGATATACATATTTACTGAAAAACTAGTGCCTCACATGCATGCAAAAGTTAGACAATACGAAGGAAGACTGAAGAAGAGTTGATATCTTTGAATTTTGGTGATGAAGAATATGCACTTTCAGAACAAATAAGTCTCAGAATTAGTACAAGCAGAATCCTCCCTAAAATCAAGACGGTGGTGAAACCTCATCCTAATGCATTTTAAGTATGTCACTGGAAGGGACCAGTCCCTAGGGAATGACATCATACTTGGTGAAGTAGAAATCAGTGAAAAAGAGGAACTGAATTGACACAGTACCTGCAACAGTGTGTTCAAGTATAACAATGACTGTGTGGATATTTGAGGACTAGGCAGTTTTATTCTGTTATACATGGAGTCACTATCTGTCAGGCCCACTTCAGTAGCACCTAACAACCATGGTTTCTGATGACTACAACAGCTGTCAGGAAGACATAATTTAATTTCTTAATAATTAATGAGTATTGGATTGTTTGTTTTGTCTACTGTCGAGTTGGACCAACCTATAGCTGACCCTCCAGTGGGATTTCAGAGGCATACATCATTTGGAAGGAGATTTCCCCATCTTTCTTCCACGGAGTATCTGGTAGATTCAAATTGTGTACCTTTTATTTGTATTGTTGTTGTGTACTGTCGTGTCAGAACCGCTCCATAGCTGACCCTCCAGGAGGTTTTTAGAGGCAGTTAATCACAAGGGAGGAGATTGCCCATCCTTCTCCTGTGGAGAAGCTGGCATTGGTTAATAATATAAGTTTATTTTTTATTTTATATATATTTATACACACACATCACACGTGCATGGAAAGAAGCAGAGAAAATAAGATACAGAAAACACTTATAAACTATATACTGGTGATCCGCCAATCAAAGTTGGAAGGGCTTTGAGCTTGTCTAGTTATGGGTTAGACAACTTAACTTTGCTCTCACTGTGGATGATGGTTTATATTTCTGAGATGCCTGGTCAGAGTTAAGGTTTATATTATTACCAAGTAAAAGACAAAATAGTGATCAGTCTATAAATCTGTTTCCTTCTCATGTGGGTAGAGGTTGTACATGTCAGTTGCCGTGAGAGTAGAGCAGTGGATTTTCCCACTGTGTTTACAATAAATAACTGCTTGAAAGTAGAGCAATAGGACTTTCTTACTCTGGGTGGACTTGAGCTTTCAATCTTTCAATTAGCAACCAATTATGTTAACTATTTTAAACTATGAGTGAAATGTTGTGGTTTCCTTTTTAAATTATTTTTTAATTTGAAGTGAAGAGACTTCTAAAAACTGAGCAATTTACTTTGTTGTTGTTGTTAGGTACTGTTCAGTTGAATAGGACTCACAGTGAACTTGTGAATAGCTTCCCTGAATCCTGCCCTATCTTGTGCCATCCTCATCATCTCTGACACATTACAGCCCATTGCTGAACTCACTATGTCAGTCCATCTCACTGGGCATCTTCCTCTCCTTCACTGCCCTTTTTCCATCTTTCCAAGCATGATGTCCTCTTCCAAGGAATAGCCTCAACCTAGCTGCATGTCCAGAGTATGAAAGGCGAAGTTTAGCCTTCTTTGCCTCCAAGGAGCACTCTGGTTGCACTTTTTCCAAGACATATCTGCTTGTTCTTTTGGCAGTCCATGGAATATTCAGTACTCTTCTCCAGCACCACAACTCAATGGCATCAATTCTTCTGTTATCCTTATTCATTGTCCAGCTCTCAAATGCAGAGCAGGTATTTTGAGAAGACCATGTCTTGAATCAGGTCCATCTTAGTCTTTAAACATTCAAATTCTCCATGAATATGTTCAAATTCATCCCTCTCAGAAATCAGTTTTTCTTCATTTTGCATACTATGAGTAATCCTCTTCTCCCTTTTTTCCCCTCCTCCAGATGCCCACCCCACTGCCTCTAGAAGCCACCAATGCTACTACTTTGTTTAAGAAAGACTGAACTTGGGGGGGGGGTGGAGGGGTGGGCAGGGAGAAAAGTGCAACAATTAATGAATGGAAATCCAAAATCTTTTTAAATGTTCATGAATTTTAAAAAAAGATATATAAAAAAGAAAAGATTGTAGACTTATGGACGAATGGTCTATATTTTTGAGATAGTTCCCAAATAATTAAAAATAAAATACAGCATGATGGATAATTAAGGAGACCACCAGTGCTCCATGAGAAAAGATGTGACAATCGGTTTCTGTAAAGACAATCATGCTTTGATAAATAATGAGATGATTATTAAGTTTTCTAAAGGGCAGGAAGTGAAGAGGAGTAAAGTATGAATTGTGGAGGGAGAGTGGAGGAAATTGAGAACTTGGAATGAGGATTAAGGAGTGAAAATGGAAGAAGGAACAGCTTTTCAATAAAGAAATTTCAAATCACTTAATAGTCACTTTCAGGTGGGTGACTCAGGATGAATGATTGGCCTAGTTCTTTGCTCTAACCTGCAGCATTGCCTTGTCTTAGCCTCATGGTGAGTACAGTATACTTCTCATTTCTTTTGCTTTGGGTGAGTTCAAGGGAATGACTTGCTTTGGCTGTGTCTACAAAGACCTCACATGCTTATTTTTCTCTTTTTAATGTTACTTCAAGGATTAGCCAATCCTTGGCTAATTCTTTGATCTGGGGATGATAAAACAGCCAGGGCAGAGCCGGCCCAGCTGCCCCACAGACCTGCAGAGAGAAATACTATGACTCATTACCAAGGCAGTCACAGCTTAAAAGCCACCAGCTTGGTTTGGCCTGTACTTAACTTCAGCTAACCCATGGATCCATGAGCATAATTGACTGCCATTTGAAGTCACTGAATTTTTTGATGATTTTTTGTTCTTGTCTACCATCGAGTTGGGACTGGCTCATAGCTGACCCTCAAACAAGTTTTCAGAGGCAGTTAATCACACAGGAGGAGATTGCCCATCCTTTTACTGTGAAGCAGCTGATGTATTTAAACTACATGCGTATCTTAGAAATATGTGGCAAAAGCTGAAATGTACAGTTGTAAACTTGAAGTGATGACTGATATGCCAGTAGAACTGTCTTATCATACTGCTGAATCACATCAAAGATTTACATCCATATGGTAATAATAGAATTAATAATATAATTATTAAGTTTGGAGGCTCATGTATGAAGCAGTTGGATTCTGGTGGGTAGGTTCTATTGTTTCAGTTGAACGGTTAAACTGCTTGGTGGTTGTTTTCTTTTTTAATTTTGCTCACAATTGTGTGTGGGCAGCTTGGATTTATTGGATTTACCTAACAAGCAGCTGTGGGCTGGACGCCTCTTGTTTAAGTCAATCAGGACCTGATGGGCAGGACTTTGTACTTAGAAGTCTGTTGGCCCCTCTCTAAGTCTCCAGTATGGAGGCTCATATAAAAAGCAGTTGGATTCTGGTGAGTAGATACTCTTGTTTTAGTTGAAAGTTGGGTGTAAACTGTTTGGTGGCTTTTTATTTCATTCACAGTCATGCTGTTAATTGTGTTTAGAAAGAACATTCTTCTAAGTGGTACAGCACAGGTCTGTCAGTTTGCTGTACTGGGGTAACTTGGTATTGCTTTGATGCTCAACACTGTGCCACTGGTATGTCAACTGCTATAATTGTTCCACATGGTGGTCAGTTTTTGGTGGAGCTCCCAAATTAAGACAGTCTTGGAAGCAGGATTGGCATCCACTTCCTAAACAACATGTCTTTGGAAACTCTTTGAACATTAGAGAAACAATGATAATTAAAGCACAGGGTTCAGATCTTTTGTTTCTATGATCACTATGAGTCGTGCTCAACTTGACGACACTTAACAACACTGACAATAATATAAATAAAAACAATAACTAGCAAATTTCCTGAGCACTTAAAATTAAGTGTTTCATGTGTAGTATTTCATTTAAGTTTCAGAGAAATCTTATGAGATAGTAAATATTATTAGCCCCACAGAATTTCAAAAGCTTGCATTCAACAAGTAACTGAAATAGGATCTGGAGTGAGGCCCAACAGATCACTCAGTTAACACTTTCCCACCGCTTTTCTCAGTTGTGCTGGATAAAAGTATGGATTGTCTTTTCAAAAATCTTGGACACCTTTTAGATTTACTTGTCTCAGTCTTATTTATACTACATCAAGTTTATAATGATAGCAATCAAAAAAAGACCTAACAACTTCTGAAGATATCAGTGGATAACCCTACCCTTTCCTCCTTCACCTTGTCTCCTTCAGTTTACCTACTCCAAGAACCAAACATTTCTAAGAGTCACCGTATAGATCTAGAAAGATAGGCTTATTTATTAAAATAAGAAATATTTTAAAAGTCTGATTTGTTAAGCACTTCATAAGGAGACAAACATAAAAACCATGGTGACCCTAACCAAAAATTTTCTCATCTCCTTTCAGGTTTATAATAAACAGTATTTGTAAAAGAAATATTATGTGTTTAATCTGGATAGAAAGAGTTTTGGTGAACTAGTGGTAAGAAGTTGCACTGTGAACCCAAAGGCAAGCAGTTCAAATCCACCAGCTGCTTCATGGAAGAAAGTTGGGCAGTCTTCATGGAAGAAAGTTGGGCAGTCTTCTCCTGAGTGATTTACAGCCTCTGAAAAACCACTGGATGGTCAGTTATTAGTTGGTTCTTACTTGAGGACACACAAAACCAACAACAATCTGCACATGTCCTTTCTGAAAATAACAAAGTATCCCCAGTATTACCTGAGATTGAGAAATAAGAAAATTTAATTTTAATGATATAAAAACTTTGAAGCAAATATACACTGGTATTTTCATGTGGCCATATCTGGACATTACTGATAGGCAAATTATACAAGTTAAACAAACAAAGCAAAAATGATAATACATTTTTAAGGCTATGAGAAAGGCTGGGCTTTATGAAGAAGAATGTGGCACCAGGATTGTAGGAAGATTCGTAAGCAACTTGTGTTATGCAGTTGATATAATGGTGCTTGCCAAAAGTGAGAGGAGTGCTCGCTGCAAAAGATCAAGGACTACTAACTTCAATATGGATTACATCTCAACATAAGTAAAAACTCCCACACCTCACCAACTAGACCAAGAGGCACAAATATGATAGATGGTGAAAAGATTGAAACTGTCAACAATTTGATCTTACTTGGATTCACAATCAAAACCCTTGATAGCAGAAGTCAGAAGACCAGGAGATACATAGCATAAAGTCTGCTTCCAGGGACCTCTCCAAAGGCCTGAAGAGTAATGGTGTCAATTTAAAGACTAAAGAACACTTAATTAAAGCCATAGTCTTTCCAATAACCTGCTATGTATCTGAGAGTCAGACAATGAAAAAAGATGACAGAAGAAAAATCCATGCCTTTGAGTTGCAATGTTGAACAAGAGTACTAATTAACCCATGGAATGTCAAAAGAACAAACACATATATTTTTCAGGTATTGTGCAAAGAGAGTGCTTCTTAGAGGAAAGATTGGTGCAGCTTTGTCTCACATACTTTGGGCTTATTAGGAAGGGCTATTCCTTGGAAAGGAAGCTCTGGTTGCCTAGTGACAAGAAGCCTCACTACAATCCCTAAGGCAGTGGTTCGAGGCCACCAGCAGCTCCATAGGAGAAGGATGGGCAATCTCCTCCTGTGTGATTAACTGTTTCTGAAAACCCGCCAGAGGGTCAACTATTAGTTCCTACTCTGAGGTAGGAACACAACAACAACCTTCCTTGGAAAGGGACATTGTACCTAGAAAGCTGGAAGTTCAGTGAAAGAGAACCCTCAATAAGATGGATTGACAAAGTGACTGTGGCAATGGGCTCAAGCGTGTTGGGGATGGTAAGGATGGCACAGGATAGGCTAGAATTCCGAGGTTTTGTTCATAGTGTTGCTATGTGTCCTAATTGACTAATGATACCTAATAACAATGTGAAAAAAAGCATTACTTTATAATAGATAAGTTCGAGAGGTTTTTTGGTTGTTGCTTTATTTTGTTTTGTTTTGTTTTTATCCTTTGATAGCTGACACAAAGAAGATGTTTCTTATGAAAATACAAGAGAGAGAGACAGGCTCTAACATGAGAAAGAGCATTTGAGAATAATTATGAGGGGGAGCTTAGAGCCAGGACCGTTAATTTATGTGACACCAAGCAAAAAAAGCATAGATGTAAAATAGTCCAAGAGCAATAATGGTAGTAGAATGAGAGAAGGAAAAAAAGACCCCAACTAAATGCTTTAAATAAAAGTAGTTCTCAGCATTCACATCTGGTGAAGCAGAAATTATACTAGACTTGAGTATAACCTTGAAAATATATTGAAAAATGTAGACATGCACTTGAAACAATGCTAGCCAGAGCTAGATTTTGAATCTTGGACCTATTTACAATGTGGGTGATCTTGAGCAATTTATTTCAGTTTTACATCCATTATTTTCAAAATGAAAGTCATGAAACAACATATGTGGAAGTGTCTTGCCCAGGCCTGGGATATATAGTAAGTGTTTAAAATGTGTTTGTTGACTCTGAGTCATGTAACTAGTTTTGTACTAGAGGTAGGAATGTATATTATGGTCAACATAATGTGAAATATGATACTTTGAACCACAAATTTTCCAAACCAATCACTTGATCCATGTCAAGGAAAGATGATAGTTTCTGTCACTGGCCTGAAAAGTCATGATGTCAGTTCATGGAGTATGTGCAGTGAACACAGCATTTTGATACTATATACTGAGGAGAGTGAGGTTGTTAATTGCTATAGATTCAGTTTAGATTCGTGGTAACTCCATGTGCTACAGAACATAACAAAATGTTTGCTCAGTGCTGTAGTATTTTCACAATCATGGGCATACTAGAGCCTATTGTTGCAGGCACTGTGTTTTATTCTGTTTTTAAATACTTTCCAATTTTGAGGCTCATCCTTTAACACTATGGATAAGAATCTGTCATAATCTGTAGAATCCATCTTGTTGAGGATCTTCCTCTCTTTTTATGACCTTCCTCTTTTCCTAGCATGTCTTTTTACAAATACTGGTTGCTCCTGACAACATGTGCCTAGTACATAAGATGAAGTTTCACCATCTTGCCTCTAGGGAGTACCCTGGGTGGACTTCCTCCAAGACAGACTGGTCTACTCTTCTGCATTACCACAGTTTAAGTGCATTATCTTCCTTACCTGGGGTGATAGATTGGTGTTCTGCTTCTGAAAGGTCTCAGTCTTAAAAGCCCTATGAATTAGTTCTACTCTGTACACAAGGGGTCACCGTAAGTCAAAAGTAACGTAATGTCAACTAATAACAGCGATGAGGGACGTCTATCACTTAAACATTTGGTTCATGACAGCCATTGTCACTTAAAAGCTTACACCTTCTTCAGAGCAGCAACCAAACCACATGGATCTTCATATACTTTCTATTTAACACAGTGCCCATCATATATTATTACAAATCTTTATTGAATGGATGAAAACTAAAAGTCTCTCAGTTTAATGTTCTTGCCTTCTGCTCTAATTGCCATCAGATGAGGATTTTTGTGTGGCTTGAGGGCATTTTTGTCTCTGTAAGAACAAGTGAGCACACTGCCTTTGACTTCAGCATAAACCTCCTAGACAGGAAAACTACGATAGACATAAATTGACTGTCTAGAGGTGTTTGCTGGCACATTCAGATCCCACCTCAATATCAGTTATACTACTGGTTTTTTATCCAATCCTGGTTTTGCCATTATGTCTCTAAGTGACTTTGAGAAGTTTAGTCACCTCTTTGAACATAATTTTCACATTCATAAATAATGACCTTAAGGTTTGCTGTGATGAATAAATGAGAAAGCCTATATGTAGTGTCTGAAATACATTTATAATGTTGTTGTGTGCCATTGAGTCAGAACTGACTCAAAGCTTACCTTGCAGTAGGTTTTCAGAGACAGTAAAAGGCACAGGAGATGATCCATCCTTATCCTGTGAAGTAGCTGGTGGGTGCAAACTATGAGCTTTTGGGACTTCAGCACAGATTCTTACTCCTAGGACGTATAACCAACCTTAGTGAGAGCACTGGTGGCGTAGTGGGAAGGACCTATATTGCCAACACAAAGGCAGGCAGTTCAAACCCACCAGCTACTCAATAAAAGAAAAATGGGCAGTCTCCTCCCATGCATGTTGTGGTACACAACAATAACTTTATAGACCCTAGTAGACTTGAAACTGAGAATATTGCATCAAAGCTTATATTCTTTATTGTTGTCTGATTTCTAAAGGAGTTAAGCTCCATACAGAAAGGAACCCTATCTTACTCAAAACCACTCTGTGTTTGCCTTGCTATATAGAACAGTATCCAGAGAAAAGACTGGATATGAAATCATACTCATGGAACTTGAATATTTTCTACTGGTGTCTATCCTCCATGTGAATAATAGCATTTTTTTAAATTTTTTTTTTTTTTTAGAAAATGTGGGTCTGATCACTGTTATTGTTGTTAGGTGCCATTGAAAGACTAGCAAGCAAATGATCAGAATAGATCAAGCAAATGATCAGAATAGATCAGAAATGTGCCCTTTCCTTACCATCTTTCCTATGCTCAAGCTTGTCATTGCATCCATTGTGTCAATCCAGCTTATTGATGGTTGTTGTCTCTTTCACTGATCCTTTTCATTTTCCAGCATTATGTCTTTTTTCAATGACTGGTGCCTCCTGAAAACATGCCCAAAACATGTGAGATGAAGTTTCACTATCGTTGTCTCTAAGGAGTTTTGCCCTACTCATCTTTTTAATCTTGCCATATGGCTACAACATGGCATAGAATCAAAAGTTAAATCAAAATCATTGCCACGGGGTTTGAATAGACTCATAGCTGACTATATAACATTTTCAGAGGTTGTGAATCACTTGGGAGGATATTGCTCATGTTTCTTTCTTGGAGCATCTAGTGGGTTTGAACCACTGCCGGCACTGAGGGTTGGCAGCACAACTCCTTACCCACTAGACCACCATATTATCTAAAAGGAAAAAAAGAAGAAAAGAAAAATGGCCAATTAATATGTAGAAGTTTAAGGAAGAGAGATGTTAAATCTTCCAGCACGTGCAAAGACTTTCCAGCAATAGATGTGTTATGCAAGTGACTAGCCGTCTTCAATTTTTTGACTACTAGAAAGAGAAATGATGTTAGATTAACATACTTTAATGGTTCTTTTTGAGAATATAATTTCATGATTTTGCCAATAGTGATCTCACTGTATATTTCATCATGGTGGCCCATGTGGCTTCCGAATAGAAATCAGAACTTGCTGGGAGTGAGAGGGACAGAGTTAATCATTGGACTCATGGGAATTTGAACCTTATTTCCAGGGCCATGATTTCTACAAAGGAAGCACATTCCAGTATCCTTGCCAGCTGTGCTATCCAGCCCTTGCTGATTGTGATTTGGCACAGGCTTGGCATTCTCTGTTTGCTTACAGGTCAGATGCCAAGATAAGAAACATATCTGAAGAAAGCTCATGAGCCAAAGCAGCACTATGAGTGAGAGAAAGAGGGATTTCTTAGCAGCTCTAGAAATCTGTAACTCAAGAAATCATTAAATAAAAATAATAACAAAAATCAACATGGCAGATACTAAGTGTTTACTTAGTACTGAGTACTGTTCTGTCCCTCTCTTTAGGGGATATTGACACTGGGGTCAATGTCCTTGCCTCTAATAAATTTCAGAGGACAATTGGATAACTACTAACACACACACACACACACACACACACACACACTCACACCCTCCGCATAGATTCAGAATGTCTGAGAGATGTATAGAACAGAATCTAAGAACAGACAGTATCACATCTTGTGCAAGTTATATACCTACTACCTATCCTTCTAAAGTTTAGGACTGCAGAGTCCTCTCTTTCCTCTCCCAGTATGGCTACTGAGAGACTCCAATAACAGGAAACAACAGTCGTACTTTTTCTCTCTGTGAAACTACCCTACCTCCTTTTTCCCAGGAATAGTTATCTGAGACCTCAGACCACTTCTCTATTTTGAAGGAAGCATCTGTATGAATCCGCTTCCCCAGTTCCCATGTAAGAAAATATAAAATCCCCCTCTAACTCTTAATGGGTGATGTGCCAGTCGTGGTAATGGGCACCCATGGTGGACAGTGTTGGCTGGAGCTTCCCGACTAAAACAAGCATGGAAGCAGGAGCGGCATCCACTTCCGAAATGGCTTGCCTCTGGAAACTCTATGTACGAACAGTGCTCAGGCCGTTCGTTCATAGGGTCACTATGAGTCATCTGCGACTCAATGGCACCAAACAACAACAATAACAACAACTCTTACTGGGGACTGGTCTTATGCTTGAGAGCCAGCCCGCCAGTTTCTCCAATAAACTGTCTTTCTTTGCCTGAACTGGATTCTGTCCTTCCTCAGCGACCTTACATTAACTTCTCTTATCCAGTATTCAGAACGGAATTCAGTCCTCTCAATTTAATTTCCTTCCAGTTCAACACTCTTTTTAACCATTTTAGGATTTATTTCCTTAAACCTTTGTATTCTCCTACTCTTGCACGCAACTTCAACTTGTATGTTCAAATAAGATTTTTTAACACCATTGTGATTGGTATGAAGTTATCCATCTCTCTTAATCACTCACATTTAACTACTGTTAGCATAGTGGTATTATTCTCTCATATTTTTTTCTAGAAATATTTTTTACTTTTCCATAAATATACAGGATTTTTGTGCTTGTACGATAGTGATTCAACAATTGGCTGTAACCAAATGATTGTAGTTTGAATGCAGCAGCTTCTCTTCAGGAGAAAGGTAAGACAATGTGCTTCCATAAAGATTGAAGACTTTGATACCTTAAGGCACAGTTCTACACTGTACCAGTTTAACATTTCCTGGTGTTTCTTTTCCCTAGGGGTTCTTTGCCCTCATCTCACCCCTTTGTTTGACTTGTGTCCTCAGATACTCAGCATGTTAATACCCTGTAAATAAGCTGTTCTACATACTGTTAACATCTCTTCGCTTTTTTTCCTATGGGACCTCCAGGCCACATATCTAGATCTGGTTACCTTATTATTTAAAAAGACAAAACAGCTTAAAAAAAGTCGTTAGTAGGAATTGACTTTATGCCAATGGGTTTGACTTTCTTGCTGTTTTCTTTACAGATTTTGCATATGTTGTTTCTAGAACAATACTCCTTTACACATGAAAATAGGCTAAAGAGCTAGAAAATTTTGTGCAAAATTGCTAACCAAGATTTTTTTCTAGAGAAGAGAGAGTATTGAGATGTTTATATTTTGTTCTTTGCCTTTCTGAATTGTTGTGATGTTGTTTCTGGTTTTTTTACAACAAAGAAAAATTTAAACATTTATTTTTAAAATTCATAATACATTTCCCAAGAGGACAAAAAATCAAAGATATACTTCCTGGTACAGTTATTAATAAAACTAATAATTAGAATTCTTTTTCTTGATCTTAAACCTTTTCTAAGGAAAAAATAAGGAAAGAAAAAAAAATAAGAGAAGCTTTCACTTATCTAGTAGAACCATAGACAGCTTAGTGATCAAGGCAGCAAATCTCAGAATAGAAAGCACATAGGACATGTGACGTGGTAGTGCTAGTGGTAAGGGGGTGAACACCACAGGGCTTCTTGTAGAGGCTTCTAGTAGAGGAAGCAGAAATGACTGTAAGCTAGGAGGCATGAACTTTAGTTCTAATACTGCTAAAGCCTTTACTATGAACATGTAGGAATCATAACATTTCTTGGCTTCTGATTGCTACCCCATAAAGTAGATAATTCTAGATGATATAAAATTGGTAATTATTGAGGATTCTCAATTTTTAATCTTGTCAAGATAATAAAAGGAAAAAAGAGCAATGTCAAAACATACAAATTAAGAACCCTACCATTGACATTTTTAAAAAAAATTATAACACTGAGAATAAGGATATAATCTTGCATTGGAAAAAAACAAACTTAAAAAATAGCAGTATATAAAGGCTCTCAGAAATGGGCAGGCAAAATATTGACAGGGATTGTACTTGGGAACCTTACTGATAAACCTCTTTTACTGTTTCCTATGTTAACAAATTGGGGTGCTGTAACCTTGAAATTGACCTTGGAGCAGATCAGAAGACAAATGGCAATTTCAAGGGCCCATTACTGAGTGATGTATCCAAGTTCACTTATGAGCTCCAAGGTGCTAGGTATGCTTCGGAGTGAAAGTATCCATAGAGAACAAAAGATAGGCCTTTAAGAGTTTATTTTTCTGGCGATTAGTTGTTGAGTTAGCTCCAATTCATAGTGGCTTTAAAAAAACCAACAACATATTATCTGGCCTTGCGCCATATTCTGTTATGATGTACAGGCGTCATACCATTGGCTAATTTTTGCAAGTGTATTTACAGACCTTTTTTCTAAGTCTGTGTTAGTCTGAAGCTCCATTGAAACCCCTATGAGATTGTACACTATGAGAAATGTTGGTGTTTGAATTATCAGTAGCATAGTTTTCGATATAATGGTAACATGGAAGCCCCACAATTTGACAAACTGGCAGATAAGCCGTGGATACATCACACGGTCTTAAATGCTATGGAGGAAAAAAAATCAAGATTAATTGTGACTGGGAGTGTCACTCAAGCATGCAGGATTTCAGGGAAGATCTCTCACAGAACAAAGTCCTGGAAGTAAGTAAGGACATAAACTGTGTAGATATATGAGGGTGAATGTTTTTTTGGCAGAAGAAATAATGATAACATATACCCTTTTGCAAGAACATACTACACATATTTAAGGAACAGCTGTGCCCAGAGGAGAAAGGGTGGAAGATGAAGTCAGAGGCAGCTCAATCCCAATTGTGTCAGAACTCACAGAACTCAGACTTTTGTCTGAATCGGTTGTCAAAGTATGTCAAAGATGCTAACAAGGACAGCACAGGGTTCAGGTCTGTTGTTCATAGGGTTGTTATGGGTCATATTCAACTCAACAGCACCTAACAATGACAACAAGGGCAATCTAAAACAATGCATTTTATGGAGAATGCAAAGGCAATCAACTATGCAGATAACAAAAAATTATTAATAATACTGAGGAAACTACATATAGTGATAAGTAGTTGTTCAAATAAAACAAGGAAATTTTGTGTTTAAAATAAAGAAAGGTGTGATTCAGGGTTATATATTTTCAACATATTTATTCAATCTATATAAGTTTCACCATACTTAGTCTGAGGAATTGGACTATATAAAGAATGCAGCAAAAGGATTGGAAGAAAACTCATTAACAACCTGCAGTATGCAGATGGTGAAATCTTGTTTGCTGAAAGGGAAGGAGACTTGAAGCACTTACTGATGAAGATCAAAGACTAGGACCTTCAGTATGGATTACACTTGAATATGAAGATTAAAAGAAATTCCTAACAGCCAAGCCACTTAGCAAAATCATGCTAAATGGAGAAAATATTGACAATGTCAAAGATTTCATTTATGTCTAGAATCATTGACCAGGGAAGCTGTACTGAAAAAAAAATATTAAATGATATATTACATTGAACAAATTTGATGAAAAGGAGCTCTGAAAAGAATTAAAGAATAAATACATCATTTTGAGGAGATGTGCCTGACTCAAGCCATATTTTCAATTGCCTCATTTGAATAAAAAAGTTATACAAGGAATAAAAAAGTTGTACAAGAAATAAAAAAGACCAAAGAAAAACTGATGCCCTGTGAACTTAAACTGTGGTATTAGTAAAGAATAATATATATTCCAGAAGCTATCAGAAGAACAAACAAATATCCCTTGGATGAAGTGTATTCAGCATCCTTCATGGAAATGAAGTTGTTAAGATTACAACTTTTTTTTTTACTTTATCATTTGTGCAATGGTGTCGTTCTGGGGACTAAGGTGTGTCTGATACACGCTATTGTCTTTGCAATCACTTGTTATGCATCAGAGAGTTGGACAATGACTAAGGAGGATAGAAGGAGAATCGATGCCTTTGAGCTGTGATGCTGGTGAAGAATATTGAATGCACCATGGACTGCCAAGAAAACAGATTCATCCTAGAGAGGGTTAAACCAGGCTGCTCCTTGGAGGCAAAGATTCTGAGGCTTTGTCTGATATACTTTGGACATGTTGTAAGGAGGGACCGGTCCTTGGAGAGGCACATCATGCTTGGGAAGGTGGAGGGACAGCGCAGAAGGGGAAGACCCTCTGTGAGGTGGATTGATTCAGTGACTGGGGTAATCGGGATAAGTGTGTCAGAGGCAGGGTTTAGGGCTGTTGTACATAGGGTTGCTATGAGTTGCAAATGACTCGATGGCACATAACAACATCATTTGTAAAATTTTATCATTTGTTAACAGGAGTCACTAGTCCTCAGAAAAGAGCATCATACTTGGTAGAAGGTCGTTCATAAAGAGGAATATGTTCAATGAGAAGAATTGGTGCCTTGACTGTAACAAGGGTCTGTGTAAATACAGCAAGAATCACAAAGATGTGTAGCGTGGGGCATTATTTTGTTCTTTTGTACAAAAAAAGGTCACTATGAGCTGAAACTTACTCCACAGCACCTGAAGACAATAATCTCACTTACTTGGGGGCATAGAGCAAAGAAAATGACATGATCTGACTGATACTTTAATAAGACCACTTAGTGTATCAGATATGATGAGGATGGCACAGAATAGGACACAATTCTGATGTGTTATTTAAAGGGTCACAATGAGTCATACTTGACTCAGTGGAATCTAACAGTAATATAAATATTCTCTGAAGAGAAGCCATGTTGACAGAGATAAAGTAGGCAAATGAACAGATGGAAAATGAATATTTATATCAGAGAGATAAAGAGATGTCTGATAGTAGTCCTGCTTTATTGTTTTTGTTGTTTTGGAGAGGCTGGAAAATCAGTAAAGAAATTCGTGGGAGGAAGCAAAGATTTGGGAATATATTTCTAAACTAGTTAACTTTTATTATTATCAATTATGGCATAGATTTCACATGAAATATTTCTTCATGATTTTTGAAATACACCTTTACTCTCTATTTCTCCAATAATGAATGTTTTCTATTTTCAGAATCTTTATGAATTGCCTAATAGTTTTATTTTGATTTGTGAATGGCTTCATATATCCCATAGAGATTTAGGATATTTAGAATATGCTAAAGTAACAAATCTTAACATTTTGAAAGCTTAACACAACAAACGGTAAGTGTAAGTTGACAAGATAACTCTGATCATTTTGTTTATACAGAGACCAAGAAGAGAAAGCTCTAACATTTGCATCAGCAATCATGGAGGCAGAAAAGGTAAACCTGTCATAACTTGCCTTGATTTTAAAACTTCTGCCCAGATGTGACATGTAATGCTTTCCTTCATATTTAGCTGATGTGTTGTAGGTGGTTGTTATCTTGCCTTTGAGGCAGAACTGACCCATACTTAACCCTTCAGAGAGTTTTCAGAGGCAGTTAATCACATGAGAGGATATTACCCATCATTCTCCCATGGAACATCTGGTGGATTTGAACCATGTGCCTTTGAGATTGCAGTGCCGCTTACTACTCGATCTTCAGAGCTGATGGCCAAACCAAACTTTAAATGAGGCAGGAAAATGCAATCTTGTCATATATATGGAGTCCCTGGATAATGTGAAGAGTTTATATATTTGACTGTTAACAGAAAGATTGGTGGTTCAGGTCTACTCATAAGTGCCTTGGAAGAAAGTTCTGATGATCTATTTCTGAAATATCAACCACTGATAACTCCATGGAACACAGCTCAGCTTGGACACCCAGGGAATCACCGTGTGTTGGAATCAATTTGATAATAACTTACAATTTGATAATGTATTGGTTGCACATATCTAGGAGACTAAGAATGGAGGGAAAAGAATAGTCACAATGACTCCCACACTGTATTAGAGATTGAACACCATAAGCTCTTTGCTTTTCCAATGTGACTTTCTGATGCTAGCCCTTGATGCTTATCTTGGTTTCACTGTAAACTCCTAATCATCTGTACAATTTATATAAAAGTGAACATTACCTTCTACTGTTATTGTTGTTATGTGCTTTCGAGTCACTTGAGACTCATAACGACCCTATGTACAACAGCTCTAAACTCTGCTCTGTCCTATGCCAATCTCATTGTCTCCGACACACTCATCCTGATTGCCCAAGTCACCAAATCAATCCACCTCCCAAAGGGCCTTCCCCTCCTGCACCTGCCCTCCACACTTCCAAGCATGATGTCCTTCTCCAAGGACTGGTCTCTCCTTACAACATGACCAAAGTATGTCAGATGAAGCCTCAGAATCCTTGCCTCCAAAGAGCAGCCTGGTTTAACCCTCTCCAGGATGAATCTGTTTGTTTTCTTGGCAGTCCATGATACCCTCAACATTCTTCTCCAGCACCACAGCTCAAAGGCATCAATTCTCCTTCTATCCTCCTTGGTCATTGTCCAACTCTCTGACGCATAACAAGTGATTGCAAAGACCATGGCCTGTACCAGACACACCTTAGTCTCCAGAGACACACCGTTGCTCTTGAGTACTTTAGAGAGGTCCCTAACCGCAGACTTTCCCATCGCAATACATCTTTTAATTTCCTGGCTGCTGGTGCTAAGAGTGTTGATTGTGGAGCCAAGCAGACTAAAGCTGTGAACAATCTCAATCTCTTCACTATCCATCCTGATGTTGCCAATTGGTCCAGTGGTGAGAATCTTTGTCTTCTTGACATTGAGCCTCAATCCATATTGGAGGCTGCAGTCCTTGACCCTCCGCAGCAAGTGCATGAGATCCTCCTCAGTTTCAGCAACCAGGGTTGAGTCATCTGCATAACGCAGATTGTTAATAGATCTTCCACCAATCCTGATGCCACACTTCTCCTCATAGACCCCAGCCTCTCGGATAATCTGCTCTGCATACAGGTTGAAAAGGTATGGATACAGGACACATTCCTGGCATACGCCCTTCCCAATTTTGAACCATGTAGTGTTTCCTTGCTCTTGGTTCAAGTGTAAGAATGATTTTTTTTAATACATACACATACATAATGGTAATAAAGGAAGAAGTTCAGACTGCTCTGAAAGAACTAGCAAAAATATAAATTCCAGGAATTTATGGAATACCAGTTGACATATTTCAATGAACAGATGCAACCCTGGAAATCGGGAAAACAGCTACCTGACCTGGAAGGATCCATATTTATTCCCAATACTTAAAAAAGTGATCCAACACTGTGGAAATTATTGAACAATATCACTAATATCACATGCTACCAAAATCTTACTGGAAATGAACCAGAACAGTACATCAAGAGAGAACTACTAGAAATACAAGCTGAGTTTAGAATAGGCCACGTCACTAGGTATATATCATTGCCAATGTGAGCGAGATCTTGGTTGAAAGCTGAGAATACCAGAAGGATGTCTATTTATGTTTTATTGACTATACAATGGTCTTTGACTGTGTGGATCACAAAAAGATGTGGTTAATATTGAGAAGAATGATAAGCTCAGAATACTTGACTGTACTCAAGCAAAACCTATACCTAGACCAGGAAGCTATTGTTCAAACAGAGCGAGGAAACACTGCATGGTCCAAAATGAAGAAAGGAGTGCATCAAAATATATCCTTTCTCCATATCTTTTGGAGCTATATGCAGAACAGATAATTCAGAAGGCTGGATTTTATGAAGAAGAATGTGGCTTCAGGATTGGAGAAGGACTCATCAACAATCTGTGTCATGCAGGCAAAACTAAGGAGAACTTAAAGTGTTTGTTGCAGAAGGCCAAAGGACTGCAGCTTTCAATATGGGTTGCATCTCATCAGCAAGAAAACAGATTCTCAACAGGAGGTCAATTGGCAGCATTAAGACAGATGGAGAAAATATTTAGGTTAACAATTTTATCTTGCTCAGACCCACAATCAACACTCTTGGTACCAGCAGTCAAGAAATCAAAAGATGAGTTTCTCTAGGCAAGTATGCTGTCAGGGGCCTCTCCAGAGTAAAGGAGAGGAAAAATATCAGTCTAAAGACGAAGGTGCACCTAGTCCAGACCATGGTCTTCTCCATTGCTTGCTATGCAGCTGAAAACTGGGTGATGACTAAGTATGACAAGAGTCAGTATCTTTCAGTTATGGTGCTGAAGGAGAGTATTGAACACACCATGAACTTCCACGAGAACAAACAGGTCTGGCTTGGACAAGATGAAACCAGGATACTACGTGGATACAAGTTTTAAAGCTCTGTGTCACATACTTTTGGCATGTTGCCAAGAGGGATCAGTCCTTGGAGTAAGACATTACGCTTGAAAGAGTGGAGTGTCAGCACAGGAGATGGTGACGTTGGATGAGATGGATTGACCCAGTGACTGTGTCAATGAGTGTAGGTAGGTGTGTTGGAGATGGTGAGGTTGGCTCAGGATAGAGCAAGGTGTTCATAGGAACACTATGGGCTGTTATCAACACAATTCAACAGCACATAACAATATACAGACCCTCACACACATTGACATCTGCTATTCTGAATCTCACCCACCTTAATTTTCATCCTAGTAAAGTAATGTTTGTAACCAAGAAAATAAGATTGATTCATATTTCAAAAAAACTTTGGGAAATTATCCTGATTTAAAAAAAACCTCCAGAGATACCTGTTATTAGACCTATTTTTTTTCTTTGACAGTACAACTACTTTTATCCCCATCTCAGCTATTTTCATCTTGACATCATCACCACTATTTACTTATTTCTTAAAAAAGTTTGTTGTGATTTAAGTGAAAATGTGCAGAGAAATTAGTGTTGCATTCAACAGTTCATGCATGCTTTGCTTTATAACATTGATTATAATCCCCATGTTGTAACAACCCTCTTTCTACTTTCTCCCTGTGTTCACCATTTCAAGTCCTCCTTCCTTCCTACACTTCTGGCTTCTGAACTTTAATTCTTGGCCAATGTTGTCCTTTTGATCTTGCTTCATTAATTGTTCTAAGACTTCTATACTTCCCTGATTGCATTTTTCACACTTAGGCTTGCTCATGAAGATGAACTCAGTTCTAGGGCTGATGGTTGACTATAATGCATAGTGTTGAGAATTCCTAAGTCTCACTTAAACAAGTAAGTCTTATATTTTATTATGATTTTTATTTTGGTTTTAATTCCCAATGCCATACTCATTTGGGTTTCAATAAATTTGGAGGTGGCAGCAAGCAATTACAGAGCATCTTCTAGTGCAAGTTCTAACTAAGATTTAATGTCATGAGATATAATTCCCACCCCACCAACAATCACAATGAAAATAAAAATAAAAATAAATAAACACTGGTGGGGATGTGGGGAGATTGGAAGTCTCAAGCATTGCTGGTAGAAGTATAAAATGGTAAAACTATTGTAGAAAAGGGTATGGTGTTTCCTTCAAAAGCTGTAAACAGATAGGTCATTTCAAAGAGGGCTTAAGGAGCTATGAGACCAGGAGCTCTTAACTCCGTGACCAAAAGGTAATTGTTCTCCAGTGAATACCATAGTCACTCAATAGTACTATGCTTTCTACTGAAGAGATGAAAATCATTCAATCATGATGATTGGTCAAATTTTGACTATTTTATTCTTTATGGTTTTCTTAAAGATGACTTTTTATACAAGCTTTGGAGGAAACTCTGGTAATATTGATGGACAATGAATGAAAGACAAAGCACCATAATTAAATAAAATTTATTAATATTTAATAATATCACTAATAAAATTATTTTTACATTGGGAAAGTCAGCTGTCAGGGACCTCTCCAGAATACTGAAGAGCAATGATGTCAGTCTGGAGACTATGGTGCATCTGATACAGGCCATAGTCTTTGCAGTTGCTTGCTATTGGTCAGAGAGCTGGACAATGACTAGGGATGATAGAAAGAGAATTTATGCCATTGAGCTGGGGTGCTGCAGAGGAGTGTTGAATACACCATGGACTGCTAGGAGAACAAATAAGTTTGTCCTGGAGAGGGTGAAACCAGGCTGCTCTTTAAGGGCAAGGATTCTGAGGCTTTGTCTGATATACTTTGGGCATGTTGCAAGGATATACCAGTCCTTGGAGAGAGACCTCATTCTTTGAAGGGTGAAGGGACAGAAATAGAGAGGAAGACCCTTGATTAGATGGATTGATACAGTGACTACAGTAGTGGGTAGGTGTATCAGAGACAATAAAGTTAGAACAGGACAGTGCAGGTTTCAGGGCTGTTGTACATAGAGTCACTATGAATTGCAAGTGACTGGACTTCACATAATAGCAACAACAACACTGAAAAATAGTTATAAATAGAGATGCCATATCATTAAGTAGTTCAACTATTCAGTATATATGCTAGAGAAATAAGAGCTATGGCATGAATTCATATTTTCATACCTATGCTCACTATTTGAGGCCTTGAACACTAATGAGCGAAGACCAGATGAATTGTGGGAGGATATTGAGAGTATCATCCAGGAAGAGTGCAAACGGTAATTACAAAGACAGAGGAGGAAGAAAAGACCAAAATGGATGTAAGAAGAAACTCTGGATATTGCACAGAGAAGCCAAAGCAGAAGGAAGAATTCAAGATACTAAAGAGCTGAACAGAAGATTCCAAAAGACAGAGTGGGATAACAAAGTAAAATATTACAATGAAACATGCAAGGAGCTGGAGCCAGAAAATCAAAAGGGCCAAACTCGCTTAGCATTTCTTAAGATCAAAGAACTGAAGAACAAATTCAAACTCTGAGTTGATATAATCAAGGATGCTTTAGGCAGAATATTAAATGATCCAAGAAGTATTAAAAGAAGAGAGAAAGAGTATACTGAGTCACTGTATCGAAAGGAATTGGCAGAAAGAGAATTTAATGAGACGCATATGAGCAAGAGCCTATTGTGATGAAGGAAGAAATTCAAGCTGCTTTGAAGAAAATAGCAAAAAAAAAAAAATACGGCTCCAGGAATAGATGGCATGCCAACTGACGTATTTCGGCTAACAGATGCTGCCCTGGATGTGCTCACCAAGCTGTGCCAAGAAATCTGGAGAACAACCACTTAGCCAACTGACTGGAAGAGATCTATATTTGTTCTCATCCCAAAGAAGGGTGACCCAACAGAGTGTGGAAATTATAGAACAATATCATTGATTTCACATGCAAGCAAGATTCTGCTGAAGGTTATAAAAAAATGACTGCAACAGCAAGCACATCAGCAGAGAACTGTCAGAAGTCCAGGCTGGCTTTAGAAGAGGTCGTGGTACTAGGGATATTGTAGCTGATGTTAGATGGATCTTAGCTGAAAGCAGGGAATACCAGAGGAATGTCTATCTGTGTTTCATTGATTATGCAAAGGTGTTTGACTGTGTGGATAATAACAAACTGTGGCTGACTCTCAGAAGAATGGGAATCCCAGAATACTTGATCATGCTAATGTGAAACCTATACTTGAATGAAGAGGCAGTAGTCAGAACAGAGCAAGGAAACACTGTATGGTTCAAATTGGGAAGGGTATATGCCGGGGATGTGTCATATCTCCATACCTTTTCAACCTATATGCAGAACTACTGTGGAATGGTGGAGAGGAAGGGAGGGTCTCTGGCCCGGACAGATCACCTAAGCTCTGGATAAGTGCAAGCCTCCCAACAGCCTTTAATATAGGGTAAAGAAACGTCCCCAGTGTTTGGCTGTACCGACTTAGGTTAAGTTAGGAAGACGGCTGCTGCATCTGTTGAGCTGGGAGTGGTCCCAAGGAGGCTGAAGTTCTCCTAACCAATCTGCATGTTCCACGTCTGTAAGCCCACCCTATCCTCTCTTCCTATTTACATGTTTATATATAAGTGCACTGCAGATCCCAATGAAGTTGAGCTGGATTAACCCACTGATCCTCTCTGGGAGTGTTATATCTCCATTGTGCTTACCCCCATCAGGGTTTCACTGTCAAGTTGCTGGAGAACTGACAGAGACACAGAACAAATTATCCAGGAGACTGGGCTCTATGAGGAGAAATGTGGCATCAGGATTGGTGGTAGATCTATCAACAATCTGTGTTATGCAGAAGACACAACCCTGCTTGCTGAAACTGAGGAGGGCCTGAATTGCTTGCTGCAGAGGGTCAAGGACTGCAGCCTTCAATAAGGATTGAGGCTCAATATCAAGAAGACAAAGGTTATCACCACTGGACCAATTGGCAGCATCAGGATGGATGGTGAAGAGACTGAGATTGTTCACCGCTTTAGTCTGCTTGGCTCCACAGTCAACATTCTTGGCACCAGCTGCCAGGAAATTAAAAGATGTATTGTGATGGTAAAGTCTGCTGTTAGAGACCCCTCCAAAGTACTGAAGAGTAATGGTGTCATTCTGGAGACTAAGGTGTGTCTGATACAGGCCATGGTCTTTGTAATCACTCTCTATGCACCAGAAAGCTGCACAATTACTAGGGAGGACTGAAGGAGAATTGATGCCTTTGAGCTGTGGTGCTGGTGAAGAGTATTGAATGCACCATGGACTGCCAAGAAAACAAACCCTAGAGAGGGTTAAACCAGGCTGCTCCTTGGAGGCAAGGATTCTGAAGCTTCATATAACATACTTTGGACATGTTGTAAGGAGGAATCAGTCCTTGGAGAGGGACAGCGCAGGAGGAGTAGACACTCTTTGAGGTGATTGATTCAGTGACTGGGCTAATCAGGGTGGGTGTGTCGGAGATGGTGCAACTGGTACAGGACAGAGCAGGGTTTAGGGCTGTTGTACATAGGGTTGTTATGAGTCAACAACATGTTCACTGAAGCATTATTCACAATAGCAAACAGAAGGGAAGAACCTAAGTGCTCATCAATGGAAGAATAGATAAATGATGATACATTCACACAATGGAATGCTACATAATTAGAGAAAACTTAATAACTATTTAAAGACTAAAAATGAATTTGTGGAAGCAGGAGTAGCTTCCACTTCCTAAATAACTTGCCTCTGGAAACTCAATAAACTTTGATAGATGACCAGAGTTAAAGAAAGACTTCAGGTCTCCTTTTTGTTCATAGGGTTGCTATGAGTCATGCTGGACTCAGTGGCAATCAACAAAAACAATTGACAATCTCTTATAACATGGATAAACATTGAGGAGTGAAGTAAGTTTCTCACAAAGGATAAATATTATACGTTTTTGCTTTTAAAAATGAAGAAAAGGTTTATACACAGAAAGAAACATCATGAGGTTTAGCACGGATTGGAAGAAAAAGATTGGTTCCTGGTCTATGTTTAGGTTTCAAAGAGCACAATTAAGTGTTGCGAAATTCCCCTTCTTCTCAATGTTTGCCATAATTTGTTGTAATCTGCACAGTCAAATGTCTTTGAGTATTCTCTAAGCAAAAGTAATTATCTTTGTAATATTCGGTGCTTTTAGTCCAAACTCATCAGTAATGATATTCCTGGTGCCTTAGTCTCTTCTAAATTCAGCTTGAATTTCTATGTTGTTCTTGCCATTTTCTTCTTTTTTTTAAATAAATATTTTTATCATTCATATACATTGTATAATATTTCCTTCATTTACATTGTGAGGATTTTCCCTCTTTTTTACAATCATTCCACCAACAACTACTTTCATGAAAGCATGTAAGCCAGCTACTTTATGCCTCATTCTCCAGTATTCCCCTTTTAGATAGCCAATTTCTGATTTACCCATCCCTATGCCACAAAACAAGAATATATGTCTCAGAGAGGGTGCAGCTGGAGTGCTCCTTAGAGGCAAAGATAGCAAAGTTTTGCCTTTCATACTTTGGACACGTAAATAGGCAAGGCTGTTCATTGGAGAGGGAACATATGTTTAGAAAGATGAGATGTCAGGAAAGGAGAGGAAGACCCAGAATAACATGGATTGACATGCCGAATTCAACAATGAGCTTGAATGTTTAAGAGATAAGAGGATGGCACAGGATAGTGAGGGAAGCCTTCAGGTTAGCTGTTCCTACTATCAATACTCTGAGGATAAAAGCACATCCCTTTTTCTGAAGGATCCCTGTTCAACTTGGAAACCCTTAGCATATGCACTCATAAGCATCATTCAGTCCAGAGCAAGCCATTGGATTGTAGCAGTCACAGTTCACAGCATGATTCATCTTCTCTTGTTCTGGTTGGGTACTGGTCAACTTATCCCCAGCCATAAGTTTACTAATTCTCGACAAGATTTTACCTATATATGATACTAGTGATATTGTTTGATAATGTCTACATTCTGTTGAATCACCTCTTTTGGAGAGAGGAACAAATATGGATCTCATCCAGGTAATTGTTTTCCACTTGCCCATAGCATGTCCAGAGCTGCCTGTGTTTGTTGGAACATGGCCATTGCTATTCCATCAATTCTGGGGCTTTATATTTTTGGCAATGCTTCAGTGCAACTCGAACTTTTTCTTTTACAGTGAGTGGTTCTTGATAATAGTCTATGTCCTGAAATGGTTCTTTGTGAGCCAATTCTTTTCGATACAGATACTCTGTGAAATAAGTGGTGAGTTTTAGGACAAATTTCCAACTCTTAAGGAACTCTAAAACTATACAAAATCAAGAAACTGTATTTTCTGGTTTAGAGATTAAGGTCCATATGCCATTTTACTATCAGAACAACAAATTCTGATTTTCCTACCTTGGTAACATTTGAGAGATTAGTGACATGTGATGACAATAAGGAAGACAAAGCTGCAAAAGGCCTACATGCAGGGAACCATGTTTGTTGGATTTTTACAGTAAGTACTCTTTCTTATTAAGAGTCTTTTTTAAAGAATCTTCTTTGAATAACAGGTATTTGCAGTTGGTGTTTTTGTTCTTAGCAGTCCCAAGTAGGAGAAAATACCAGAAGTATGTCTATCTGTGTTACATTGACTATGCAAAGACATTTGATTAAATGGTTCACAACAAATTGTGGCTAACATTTAAAAGAATGGAAATTCCGAAACACTTGATCATGCTCGTGTGAAATCTGTACCTAGATGAGGAATGTATTGTCCAAACAGAACAAGAGAACACTACATTTAAAATAAAGAAAAGAGTGCATCAGAGATGTATCCTTTCTCCATAATTTTTCAATCTGTAAGTTGAACAAACAGATCATTCAAGAGACTGGACTTGATCAGGAGGAATGTGACATCAGGATTGGAGGAAGACTCATCAACAACCTGTGTTATGCAGATGATACAACCTTGCTTATCTAAACTGAGGAGAACTTGAAGCGTTTGCTGTAGAAAGTCAAGGGTTTCAGCCTTCAATATACATTTCATCTCAACATAAAAAAAAATCCTCATACCACAAAAGGCAGCTTCATAATAGATGGTGAAATTATTGAGTCTGTTAACAATTTTATCTTGTTCAGATTCACAATCAACATCCTTGACCCCAGAATCAGGAAATCAAAAGATAAGTTGCATTGAAAAAAATCTGTTGTCAAGCAAGGAATTCTCCAGAGTGATAAAGAGCAATGGTATCAGTCTAAAGACTACGGTGCTCCTGATCCAAGCCTTCATCTTCTTTCCAAGCCATTTCTTGCTATGCATGTGAGAGATGGGCAATGGCTACGGATGACAGAAAAAGAACTGATGCTTTTGAACTATGATGCTGGAGATTAATATTGAACATACCATGGACTCCCAAGAGAATAATCAAGTCCGTTCTGGAGAAGATGAAACCAGGTTGCTCCTTGGAGTCAAGGATTTAGAAACTCTATCTCATATACTTGTGATCACGTTGTTGAAAAGGGTCAGTCCTTGAATTAGGACAGCATGATTGGAAGGGTAGAAGGTCAGTACAAGAAAAGATCCTGGATGAGACAGACTGACAGTGACTGTGGCAATGGGGTCAGATGTGTTAGAAACAGTAAGGTTGGCTCAGGATTGAACAAGATTCAGATCCATTGTTCATAGGACTGCTATGAGTTGTAATAGACTCAAAGGCACCTAACACAACAACATATAAAGAGAATAAGTTCACAGAATATAAAGGAGCAAGGTAATTGCTTGGAAGGATGTGGGAGGTAGAAAACCAAGATGGAAAAATATTATTTCATTTATTTTACAAGTTAAAAGTCCTTCTGAAAACATAAATTATGGTGTAGTTTTTCCTTCTTTTTTAATTTTTATTAAATTTTATTAATTTTAATGAACATTTACAGAGAATTGGGGTTTTCATTCATTTATTGTTGCACTATTTTCTCTAACCCTCCTCCCCAGTTCGTTCTTTTTTTTTTCCTCCTTGAAAGTCTGTTTTAATTGTCCAATTGCCACAGTCCTTGTCAAAGCCAGTTCTGATTAATCTCCTTTGCCAGTGTGTCCTTTGCCATTCCCTATCACTCCTCCTTGAGAGAGACTTCACCCTGATTCATAAGGAAAAGGGGACGGCTTATTCTCTTAGCTACTTCCTGCTGGAAAGGGATGCTGTAGGTTTCAGGGTGAAGATCTTGTCTCACTACTCTAAAGGGCCCCTTTGGCAATAGGAAACAAACAGACTATTATGGAGACTGATTTTGGAATTTAGATGCACTGTTATCAATTGTGCTTAGCCGTGCATATTCATATCCTTGAAGATTTATCATGGAAGTGTTGCAGCCTAGAAGACACAAATTTAACTAACAAGTTAAAAGTACATGAGTCAAAAATTGAAAAGCAATAATATTCCAGGTGGAGGTTCTAAAAGTGACACCAATCAAGTTACAGAGGGAAGGTAGTTCTTAAAATAAAAGGCCTATTGACTAGCACTTTGTCTATTATATTATAAAGTTTAGGAATCACAAGATGTAGAGGTTCAACTATGTCATTTATTGTTCTTAAGTCCTGGAGCAAATTCCATCTACCATTAGGTTGTTTTACAACTTGGAAGTCTGCATGCAAGGCAGAGGTGAAGTAAGGAACTGCTTATGAGGTTTTCCGTCAATTCCAACAACTAAGAAATAGTGAGAAGAGTTAGGACCTCAGAAGGCTTTTAGGACCAGATAGTAGGCTCTTGTGTCCAGGAGAAAACGAATATACTTACCAGTAATGTTAATGCTCACCCGCAGCTCTTCTGGGAGGATCTAAATCTAAATCGTTGAAGCGTCCTCCTTTGTTTCCAGCTGGGAGCTGGGGCCTATCAGTCCTGTCAGCCACGAGGACCTGATGTGGGCCACCCTTGGCCAAATGTCCTTCAGAGCCACACTTAAAGCAAGTGAGTGGGAGCTTCCTCTCTACTCCCTTGCTTATCTGTGGTTCTCGTCTGTGACACTGTCTACTGAAGTGGCCCAGCTTTCTGCAGTGGAAGCAATTCTGACCTCCTTTATTACCTTTGGGTGGCACTGTATATGAATAATACTTCCTTTTCCTGACACAGGCCCTAAACTGGCAGCATTCTCTGGTCTTTTCTCTTCCCTCTAGATCCCAGCTGTTAAAAGAGGGAAAAATTTAAACAAAAGTAAAACAAATAATTTTGAACATTGTAATCTTTTAAGCTTAAGGCTAGAAATATTAACAATATGATCATTTCCAATCCAAAGATACATGTTCCAATGCAGTTCCTATTTTCCATAAGTGATTTTGGTAAGAGGAATATTGTAAATGTGGATACAGTTCCACTATTCCTCCTCCATGCCACGATATAGTGTTATTAGCACGAGCAGTTATAAATCCATTGCCATCCGTTCTCTAACTTAATTATTGTTTTTAAATTTAAATTTGTTATTAATTTCAGTAAAAATTTACAGAGGCTTTGGATTTCCATTCATTCACTGTTGTACATTTGTCCCCTCCTAAGGCTCCCCCCCCCCAGAACACTACCCTCTTGGAAAAGTGAAAGAAAAATTCTTTCATTGTTTTACAAACCCTCCCCCAGGTCCGCTCCACCATGTAGCCTCCTGTCATGACAGAAATACCTAAACAACTCTCTTTTAAACAGTTTTCTCCCTCCTGCAGCCCAACATTTGCATCATCTCCTCTTCTAATCCAACAGGTGGCACTGTTGCTTTTCAAATGAGAACGACTAAAGAAGCTAAGCTGTTTTGGGCTTTGTTTGGTTTTTAACTTTGGGGTTCCTCTACTTTGTTTTTTGTTTTTATTTTACCAGTGTGTGTTTTGGGGTTTTTTTTCTAATGTGTTTTTTTTTTTTTTACTCCTACCTAGTCATGGAATAGGATAGATATGAGAAGTACACAACTCAAGAAAAAAATGGAACAAAAGACATGAAAAGACTTTCACAAAGGAAACACAATGTAAATGTGGGTTTGTATGGAACACAATGCACATGAATGAAACACAATGCAAATAAATTCCTGTGTGAAAACTAAAGAAAAAGAATAGAGTGCACACAAAATGCATATGCAATTGAAATGCTATTTGTTCAGCCTTTTGTAGATTTGGAAAAAGAAATGATCTTTTAAACCTATGAGAAAAAAAAAAGAATAGGTACCCTTATGGATGAGGAAATGGAGACTATAGGAGTTCAAGAGGGATCTCTGGTAGTCTGGTGGGTAGGGTTGTTGCTAACCCAAAAATGATGTCTCTCTGGGGACCTTAACCCACCAGTGGCTTCTCAGGAGAAATGTATGCAGTCTCCTGTATGATTTACAGCTTCTGAAAACTCATTGAAGTATTAGCTATGAGTTAGTTCTAACTTGATAGCCATGCGTTTGAATTTGAGGAATTCAAGTTATAATTTGGATTGAGGCAGCATGATAGACAACTGAAGATAACTGCTGATGGTTTCCTTTCTGCAATAGATCAATTAGAGTGTTTATGCCCTTTGCATAATTGTGTTACTTCTCAAGCTAACACTTTGAACTAGGTATTCACCATTTTCTTTTCTCTGTTGTTGTATGACAATTTAGTTGTTACTGTCCTATAACAAACCTATGGGTCATGGTACCCCATCCCTTCACCTGTCATCTTTTCTGAAGCAGATTACTACAAAGTTGCTTATGGATTTGAACCAAAGACATTTTAGTTAGCAGCCTAACACTTAAGAGTGATATACAGCCTTTGAAAACCTGCTGGAGGATCAACTCTGTGTCAGTTCCATGGCTTGGATGTAAGGCCTTGATCAGGCTTTAATTTTTAACTGATATCATTGTTCTTTAGCACTTCGGAGAGTCCTTGAGAATGGATTTTCCTAATGTAGCAAGTCTTTTGATTTCTTGACTATTGTGGATCCAAGTAAAATGAGATTTCTGACAACCTCAATCTCTTCTTTATCTATCATGATGTTGCCTATTGGTCCAATGATAAAGATTTTTCTTTCCTTGGTGTTGAGATGTAATCCATATTGAAGACTGAAGTCCTTGAACTTCTGCAGCAATGGTTTCAAGTTCTTTTCACTTTTTTTGTTTGTTTGTTTTTTAACACCAAGCTGGAGTGCTCTTTATGTGTGGGGGTTTTTTTGTTGTTGTTGTTGCTGTTTTTAGGTTTGAGTTTGGTTGTTTTGTTGTGTTTTTTTGTTTTTTTTTTTGTTTTTTTTTTAATTTAGGCTTGGCCCAGAGTTTAAGGCGTCAGCACAGGGCTTCAAGGCCGTTAGGAGAAGAGGGGAGAGTCGTTTTCCATGTTCTCCCAGGTTTGCTCTGCCCAGGGTTGCTATGGCCCGGCAAGCAGAGAAAGCATGGCGCTGTTTGGGCGGGGGTTGTGGCAGTTTTGGACGAGGAGGACTACTCTGCCTTCAGGAGCCAGGCAAGCCAGGCTTGGCCTAGGGTTTAAGGCGGCAGCACAGGGCTTTAAGCCCAGAAAGAGAAGAGGGGAGAGACTGCGGCCATGTACTCCCAGGTCGTATAGCCCTGGTGTACAAGTTGCCATACCGAGTTGACTTTTGGTTGCTGTGAACACCGTGGCACTGGTGTGTCAAATGCGTTAATGGTTGGCTACCCAATGCGGACAAAGAGTGGGGTGGAACTCCCCGATTAAAACAAGCTTGGAAGGAGGAGTGGTATCCACTTCCATAATAGCTTGCCTCGGGAAACCCTATGAACCTGGAGAGAGGATGAAAGGCAACCAAGCATCGAGGACTCTCCTTCATAGGGTCGCTGTGAGTCCCCTGACACTCAACGGCACTTAACAACAACAACAACAACAACAACAACAACACTCATTTATTTACATAGCTTTAGAAAACAGATTCTTTCCATTTTCCTTATCCCCCATCAAATTGTAAAACCCCGTGATTAATCTCCCCACCCTCTGCATATCCTCATCCCTCTGCTTCCAACCTCTCCCACTCCTCTTGGACCCTTATACTTATTCTACAATAAAGGTTTTAGACAATATTTATCCTTGTGGGACTGAGTTAGTTCACTCAGCATAATGCTCTCCATTCCCTCCCAAGTTAGGTAATAATTTTAAAAATCATTGTTCCAGCATGCTGATAATATTCCATTGTGTGAATGTACCATAATTTCTCAATCCATTCATTTATGGTTGGACATTTGGGCTGTTTCTGTATTCTTGCAATGGTGAATAACGCTGCTATGAACATTGATGTACAAATATCCGTTTGTGCCTCAGTTCTCATTTTCTCAGGGTATATTCTGAGTAGTGGAATAGCTGGGTCATATGGAATATCTATGGTCAGCTTTTTGAGAAAGTGCCAAACTGCCTTCCAGAATGGTTGTACCATTTTACAATCCCACCAAGAATGTATAAGAGGCTTATTCCTTTTCACTTTTTGCAAGGATGGTAATGTCATCTGCATAATGCAGATTGTTGATGAATCATCTTTTAATCTTGATGCCACAATTTTTCCTCATCTAGTCCAGCTTCTCAAATGATTTGCTCACAAAACAGATTGAGTAGATATGGAGAAAAGATCTAACCCTGACACACATCTCTCCTGATTTTAAAACATGAACTTTTCCCTTATTCTGTTCCAATAACTTCTTCTTGGTATAGGTATAGGTTTCACATAAACACAATTGAGTGTTCTGGGATTCCCATTTTTCTCAATATTATCCATACTTTGTTATGATTCATGAAGTTCAATGCCTTAAAATAATAAATAAAACACAAGTAAATATCTCTCTGATACCCTATGCCTTTACATAGCCAATAAAACTCAAGTAAACGTTGTTCTGGTATTCTTTACTTTTTTGGTAAAGATTCATCTAACAACAGGAATGGTTTAGAACCTTGGAAATCCCATAAAATTAATTTTGGTGTCCAAATAAACTTAATGGCAATAGTTTTTACAATAGACTAACACTACAAATTGGAAGGGGGAGTGGCATCCACTTCCGTAATAGCTTGCCTCCGGAAACCCTATGAACCTGGAGAGAGGATGGAAGGCACCCAAGCATCGAGGACTCTCCTTCATAGGGTAGCTGTGAGTCACCTGCGACTCGACGGCACTTAATAACACCGCCACCACCACAAAATCTTGTAGAAAGACACAGAATATATAAATATGCATTCTTAATGTAGATAAAAAAGGGAACTTTGGTGGCCTAGAAGTAAGAAACTATGCTGTAATCCCTGTGGCATGTGGTTTGAATCCACCAGCTGCTCCACAATGATAATGATGGTCAGTCTCCTCCCCTGTAGTAAACTGCCTCTGAAAACCCACTGGAGCATCAGTTATCTGTTGGTTCCAGCTCGATAGTACCCAAAAACAACAACAGAAAATGTGCATTGCTGTTGTTGTTGTTATGTGCTATGTAGTCAATGACAACTCGTAGGAATCCTATGAAAAATGGCTCTAAACCTTGCTCTATCCTGAGCTGACCACACTATCTCTGACACACACCTGACCTCATTGCCGCAGTCACTGAGTCAATCCTTCTCATCCAGGGCCTTCCTCTCCTACCCTTTCAAGTATGGTGTTATACTCTAAGGACTGGTCCCTCCTGGCAACATGCCCTAAGCATGTGAGATGGAGCTTCAAAATTCTTACCTCCGAGGAGCACCGTGGTTTCACCCTCTCCAAGACAGACTTATTTGTTCTTTTGGCAGTCCATGCCATGTTCAACACACTTCTCCAGCACCACAGTTTAAAACCACAGATATTGGGCATGGGGATAAGGAGGAACTCTTGTGGTTTAGTAAGTTAAATTTTGGGCTGAAAGATTGACAATTTAAATCTGTTAACCCCTCTATAGAAAAGAGATGGACAATTGCCTCAAATCAAATCATTGCTTGTCTGTCAAAATCTCAAATCAAAGTTCAAATAATGCAATTTTTTCTTATAATTCTTATGCTTAATTTCAAAGGATTTAGAGGTAATATTTTGATTTTTTTGGTAAAGGAGTCAAAGTACAGAGTAGAATTTTGATGTATTCTCAGTTCACATAACAAATATATTATTTCCCTATTACTGAAAATCAATCTTTTAGTATTTTCCAGGAATCTCATATTTTAATGACTTAATTTGCCAGAAGAAATGATACGTTGAGATATGAAATATATAAAACTTTCCCTGATATCTTCAGACCTCTGACATCCATTAAAACCAAGTCAAGTTTTCTTTTCTAATCTTAGGAAGATCTTTCAAAATTATCTCTAGATACTTCTGAAGATGAATTATCTATTGATGAGACAATATGTGATGAGGAAGGAATGATTTTAAACGTATGTTACAATAGTGATGTAAATTATTTCAATAATAAAAGAGCCCTCATAGCTCCAATTGGCAATTTGGGGCATTCAGGCATTCTTACACAGAGGGAGGAGAAATTGTTTATCGAGTTTTTGGAAGTCTCAAAATGCAGCATGGGATGACAAAGCAAAATATTACAAAGAAATGTACAAGGAGTTGGAGTCAGAAAATCAAAAGGGCCGAACTCACTCAGCATTTCTTAAGCTCAAGGAACTGAAGAACAAATTCAAACCTCGAGTTGCTATAATCAAGGATGCTTT
>NW_006399807.1:14884014-14885526 GCF_000299155.1 Elephantulus edwardii | reverse complement strand
CTGGGATAATCGGGATGGGAGTGTCAGAGACAGTGTGATTGGCACAGGACAGAGCAGAGTTTAGGGCTGTTGTACATAGGGTCGCTATGAGTGGCAAGCGACTCAATGGCACATAACAACAGCAAAAACAACATGAGCACTGAATTGTTAAAACAACCTTAAAATGTGCATACTATGCTGAAAATTTTGATCAAAGATTCTATAGCAGAATCTTGATCAAAAGGGGTGAAATGGAGGACAGAATAGAAAATTTCCATGTAATTTAGACTTGCTGGAGTCAAGGAACTAGATAAATGCTTGAAACTAAGGTCCTAAGATAATCTTTAAATTTAAACCAAAAATATCTTTTGGAGTCTTTTTAAAGAGATCTGGCAGCATAGTTGAAAGGGAGTTGCACTGCTAACTCAAAGGCAGTGGCTCTGGAGGTTTAAATCCACTAGCAGCTCTGACAGAGAAAAATGGGAAATCTTTCCTACTACATTTTAGCCTTCTGAAAACCCGTTGGAAGGTCAACTCAATTCAATGACAATACATTTGAGGTTTTCTTAAAGTCTTTTTAAAACCAAAAATTATTTAGCTTAACTTATAAAAAATGTCTGCCTTAAGCATTTCATTCTTTTAATAATTATCCTTAGGGGAGCAAATTGACAACTTAAAGAGAACATTGAGTTTATCTTATTTAGAAGAGGAACAACTTAACAAGAGCGAATGAGATTAGTTGTGCAACTTGAAGAGCGCATGCAATTCCATTTGTGTTCATGTGTCATTGTTGTTGTTAGGTGCTGTTGAGTAGACTGCAACTCATTGTCACTCTAAGAACAGCAGATATGAACCCTGCCTCAGATATGAAGCCTGCCCTATCCTTTACAACCTCACCATCTCGGATATGCTTGAATATGTCCTGTACATCCTCACTATCTCTGACATGCTTTCACTGATTCTCCACATTTCCCATCATGATGCCTTTTTCCAATGATTGGTCCTTTCTGATAACATGGCCAAAGTATGTGAAACAAATTTACACATGCCATCCTTGCTTCTAATCAGCACTTTAGTTGCACTTCTTCAAGAAAGACTTGGTTGGTCTTTTTCCAGTCCATTGGATACCCTTTGTTAATGACATGATTCAAAACCAGATACTTTTACTATCATCCTTATTCATTGTCCAATTTTCAGATGCATAGGAAGTAATTGGGGTGGGGGGGAACCACACAAAACCAAACCCGACATCACAAAAATAAAACATGGCTTGGATCAGATGTGCCTTAGTCTTTAAACTGACATTCTTTCTCATTAGCTTTTTGGAGTTGCCACTGATAGCATGTTTTCCCACTACAACACATCTTTTAATTTCTTAACAGATGTTACCTTGGGTATTGATTCAAGAAAAATGAAATCATTGCCAACTTCAACTTTTTTCTCCATCTACTATGATATTGCCTATTAAAACATTAGTAAGATTATTTCTATATGTATTGGGGGTATTCATTGTTTTTGTTAAAAGTACTTCTT
>NW_006399807.1:14849778-14868835 GCF_000299155.1 Elephantulus edwardii | reverse complement strand
GGTTGAACCCCGTCTGGCGGCGCCATTCTCCCGTCTGGCGGCGGCCCCTAGTTTTTTTTGTATAGGTCTTTTGTATCTCTAGTTAGGTTGACTCCTAAGTATCTTGATTTGTGGTTGGCTATTGCGAATGGTATTGCTTTCTTGGTTTCCTTCTCTTAGTTTACTTTGTTACTCTAGAGGAATCCCACTGATTTTTGGAATCATAAAAGGTATTCAAGGATGGTTCAGAATGTGAATAGCTGTCAACGTAATTTGTGCATCAACAAAGCAATTAACAAGAACCATAAGAACCAACTGATGCAGAAAAGGCATTTAACAAAATCCAGCTCCCCTTCCTGATAAAGGCACTCAGGAATATTGGAATAGAAGAGAATTTCCTCAACCTAGTGAAAATTATATATGCAAAACCAAGCACCAATATATTTCTCAATGAATAAAGACTAAAAGCATTTTCCTTGTGAACAGGGACGAGACAAGGATGCCCACTCTTAACACTTCTATTCGATATTGTATTGGAAGTGCTTCCTAAGGCAATATGACAAAAGACGGAAATAATAGGCATCCAGATCAGCAAAGATATGGTTAAACAGTCAGTATATGCAGCTGATATGATAGTGTACATAGAAAAATCTCAAGGATTTAACAAAAAACTGGTAGAGCTTGTCAACCACTTCAGTAGAGTGGCAGGATACAAGGTCAATGCCCTTTTGGTCTCTCATGGTTGATTGGGGGAGGAATGCATTCCTCCATGGTGTTATTTTTCACCTTACCTGCCTTCTGTTGTTTGTCTGAAAGTCTGAAAGTCGAGCTAAGGGGATTAGGGGTTGGAGATGATCTCAATTCCCCTAGCTTGATGGGTGATTAAAAACCATAGTCCTAAGGCTTCCACCAATCCATTCAACAATTTTATCATGCATTTAATATGTGCAAGGCTGGGATGGGTACTGAAGATCTAGGGAAGATGAAAAAGAGTTCTTGCCCTCAAAAAGTCAAGATTGTATTAAATAAAAGATTACTTAACTTTAACAGCTGAGTACCCTGGTGGAGGCAGGACATAATGAGAATTAATAAGAAGGGGTTCTCACCTGGGCCTCTCATCCTCCCAAATTTTCCACAATACCTGAAGCAAAGAGAAAAAAGGGGCACAGGGAGAGAAACAGCAAGTATTTCAAGCAAAAGATATAAAGGTAATAAGAGGGAAAACAATCTCAGAAGTGGAGCTACTCCATTGACCTTATCTCTTCTCTCTTGCTCTAGGACTTATATTTTCCCCAAGCCCTTGTTGTCATTTTGAGACACTCCAGTATGAACAACCCAGTTTTGCCTCTTTTACCTCCTCCCCTCCCTCATCATCTCCCTTCTGACTAGACTTGTCTCTCAGGGCTCTTCTTGCCTCCTGCTCCTACAAAGCAACAGCTCCTGGGGTTCTCCAAGGCAGACACCCTTCTCCCAGGCCCCAGCTGACCCCCCCAGAGGCCTGGCATCTTCCCGAGTTCCCACTGATGGCAGGGCTGGGTCAGGAGTCTGGTGAAAAGCTTCAGTTCTTGTCCCTGCAGCCTGACATGCTGGAGGGAAACTTGATCCTATGATGGAGGCAAAAGGAGGCACAGATCCCCCAGAAACAGCTTCTCCCCTGAGGCCCACAGTCTCAAAACTAGTGAGAAAAGCCCTGTGTCCCCCAATCTGGAGACTTTCAAGCCAGTATGACCTTCCTTTATAGAAAGGGGAAATAGGAAGCTGGGCTCCCTCTGGCTTTGCACTTTCCAGTCCCACCTCTGGTAGAGCATGAATTTCCAATGTGAAAGATTTGAGGTGGCAGAGTTGCAGCCAAGGGGGGATGGAGAGGAAGGGCAGATGAGGGAGAAGTGTATGTGGTGATGATTGAAGAAGCTGAAAAAGGTGTCCTTTCTTGCTTAATAACTAATTAGATCAAGATGCTTTTTAAAAAAAATATTTTATTGTACTTTAAGTGGAAGTTAACATAACAAATTAGATTCCCATTCAACAGCACACAGATTATTTCATGACATGGTTTACAGCCCCTGTGGTGTCTCCAAATTCTCACTATTTCCAGCCTGTCCCTTTCCGTCCTTCCAGTTTCCGTATCCCTCTTTGCCTTCTCATTTTATATTTGGAGCAGGTGTTGCCCTTTTAATCTTTTGCAGTTTGTTGTATAAAGAAGCAAGTTCTTCACACATGTTAGCATTTCTTTTAGAGGCTGATCTATGACTTGACTGAAAATTGTTGTCATGGAGTGTCTTAAAGTCAAGAATCTCTAAGACTCCCTCAGTCCTCCCTAGTATCTATAAATCCAGTAAGTCTACTTAGTTTTTGAAATAGGTTTTACTTTTGTTTTGTATTTTCTTCCAATTCTAACTAGGATCTTTTATTGTGTCCCTGCTCAGGATAATCAGCATGGTAATCACATAACACCTGGCTGCCATTGTTCACTTTTTCTTTGAGAGTAAGGTTGCATTATTTGAAGACTTTCATACCTGCTCATTCCAAACCAAACAAAGGTGAATAAAGTGTCAATGTTGGGAGGTCCAGATCTGGATTGCCCCTGAGTCTCAGGACATCTCCTGTCATCCTTTCCTCTTAGGGACTTTCTCGGCTGGACTATCTGGTCCCTCTCTGTCTTCCTTCTCCTTGCTTCTCAGCTATCCTTCTGATTTCTGTGATCCTGGGATTTGCACTCCCCAGCAGGAAACTTCTTTCTACTCCCTTTTCTTACATCCCCAGGCAGGCAGAGATGAAAACTTTTTAGCACTCCAATGCAGACCTTAAAGAAAATGTCCTTGGCAAACTACCCTCTCAACTGACTGGTGGGCTCAGTCTAGGCTTGTTGATTCCTTTTGCCATCTGCTCTAGGCTGGAGCTAGACACCACCTAAGATTCTTACAGAATAGGACCCTCAAGATGGATTGACACAGTGACTTCTACCAATGGGCTCAAGCACATATACAGAGCTTGTGAGATGGCGCAGGGTAGGGCAAGGTTCGGATTACAGGTCTCAAGGAGTCTTAGTAGACTTGAGGGTTGCCAACCCAAAGACACCCAGTTTGAATCCACCAGTTGTTCCACAGCAGGAAGATGTGTGATCTCCCCTGTATTTTACAGCCTCTGAGGTCAGTTTGACTGGAAGGTGTATAATAACAACAGTAGGGGCTGGGGGAGGGACTGAGGCCTGGAACAGAGCTGGAAATCAAGGCAGCCCCTTACTTCCCTTCTCCTTTCATCATCTCCCAGAAAGGAAGGATGAAAGAGGAGGTGGCACAGGAGCAAGCAGGGTGAAATGGGAAATTTGCCACCAGGAAGAACTTCTGACTGAGCGGGAGCCTTTAGAGAATCACACTCAGAACTCCATGGGCTAGAATTTGAAGGGAAGATGAAATGAGAAAAGATGGGCTTAACAACAGTTCTCTTCTCTACCCCAAGGTCTAAGAAGAAGAGAATCAGAAACATTGAGTAGCTGGGGACATGAAAGACTGTTGAGAGGGAATGTCCTTTTGTTCTACCAAGCAAACACCAACAGAGAGGACTGCTCTAATGAGTCAGGATCAACTTGATGACAACAACAAATCCCTAGGCTACAAATCTCAGGTTTTGTTTCACCTCCAATTTCCTTCCTGTACTGTTCATCAAGAGCTTGTTGTTGTTAGGTGCTGTCAAGTTGACTATGACTCATAGCAACCCTACGAACATAAGATCTAAACTGTGCCCTGTCCTGTAACATCCTCCCTCTCTGTCATGCTCAGAGTGCATCAGAACTAAAAAGGGAAATAATGGGGAATGTTGGGCTCTCACTCTACAAGCAGATTGAGATTATACTCTTTTGTTATTTCAGTAAGCATATATTTATTCCTTTTATGAGCCATCTAAATATTTTTCCATTTTTTACATTTTCTCTTCCATAAATCAACTTCTTCTTAATGTCTAAGACAAAATTACTAGTTGCCTCCCCTATAAAACTCCGTGACCTCCTCATCTTGGTATCTTTCATGACTCTTCTCTCATACTTTATACTCAATCAGTAAATTCTGTGATTTTTCTTTTATTCAATAGAATCTGGAAAAAACATCAAAGATGGTCTCTGCAATACATGTGGATCATTTTGGTGGCATAGCTGAGTGGGTGAGTGATATAACTGTTCTATATTTCACTTATGATTTTGACAACTTGACTGCACATATGTGTCATTGTTTATCAAGATGGAGCCTTACAAGGGAATAACTTACTATATGTAATTTACATACCTATAAAGTGGATTTAAAATCTTCCTCTTAAAAGAAATGTATAGTGCTTTGCTTTTGACCTTAAAAACAAATCCGGTTTTGAACATGTTTTAGTTTGTGTCCTTGATTCTCATTTGTATCTTTGTGTTGTTGTTGTCTGCCTTTGAGTTAGGACTGACTCATAACTGAACTCTAGTGGGTTTTCAGAGGTTGTAAATCCCCTGGGAGAATACTATCCATTTTTTTCCTTTCTCATAGAGCAGCTGATGTATTCAAGCTGCCTGTTCTCTGATTGGCAGGAAAACTTCAGTACCTTTCTCAAAACTGAAAATTCATGAAAACCTCTCCCTGTTTGCTCTTGTCTGAACAACTTCACTTCTAAAAAAATCCTTGAGACACATAATCTACTTATGTTGCAGCTATTCCATCTGCTAGGAATGCCCCATGGGATAGAAATAATTTGCTCTTGAGGTCCCAGGGCCCTCCTTAAGCAGCTGTGTATGATTTCTCCTCATGAACTTTACCATTGATGTCTCTATGCAATTGGTCCTATACAATGCTTAAAATCCTCACGATCATTAGTTTTTATTTTGAGGATGACTAAAAGCTCTGTGAATGCCAAAGAGGCATAACCTTCTAAGTAGTTTATACTTGAACATCAATGAAATAACCAGATGTTTACAGTTGTCAGTGTTTCAAGGGAAAGAGATTTAAGCTGGGGCAAAACCCAAATCCATTTATCTGGAGGTAATTCCAATACACAGTAACCTTATAGAACAGGGTAGAACTTCCCTATAGGGTTTCCAAAACTATAATCTTTATAGGAAGCAGACTATCATGCCTTTCTCCCGTAAAGTGGCTGATGGGCCAGTGCTTAGCCACTGCATTAGCCTGGTTCCTTAAGGAGTAGGTCCAGAGAAGGTCATTTCAAGAAGAAAGGCTGAGGCCAATTGATTCTATGACATCAATACAAACAGTGAAACTCAGAAAATATGGGTTTGAAGTTCAATGATATCAGCTCTTGGTGGCATAGCCGGAACAGAGTTCTGCTACTGTTCCAGAGGCCGATACTCTCTGGCTGTTTGAATTGACCAGTGAGTCTGCTGGAGAAACGTGTGAAATCTCTTTCTGTGTGATTTCTAGCCTTAGGAACTTTCCAGAGGATCAGCTATGAGTTGATTGCAACTCCATGGCAGAATGCCCAGAAAGTGAAAGGAGGAAGATATTTCTAATTGTACCATCCTCAGTTGTTATATTGATCGTCCACTAGGTTTTTTTTTGGAAACACAATGATTTAATATATTCTTTCCTTTTCCTTTGGTGTGGCATCATTCATTATGTTCCTATAGAATCCTTCCATATTGGTACTTGAGGCTGGAATTTTTTTTTAATTTAGGTTGTTTATTTTTCATTTCAATGAAAATCTACAGAGATTTTGGAATTCCATTCATTCATTGTTGCACCCTTCTCCCCGCATACACCCCTACCCTCCCCCCCCCCCCGTTTGCTCCTCTCCTTGAAAAGCAAAAGAAAAACTCCCTCATTGGTACACAATCCCCCCCGCACCTCCCCAAACCCCACCCACTACCCCCAAATATAATCCACTCTGAAACCCTCATTGCATACTCCTACGATAAAAATAATGTCCTAAAATATAATACTTTTAGACTATTCTCTCCCCCATAGACTTCAATGCCATAAACATATTTCATCCAGTCTGGAATTTGTTTTTCAGTTCTTTAAGCTTGAGAAATTCTAAGTGTCTTCTTGTCTTTTGGTTTCTAACGCTAACTCTTTGCACGTTTTGTTTTAATGTTTTGGTTTGTCTTCTCAAGTTTCTTTTTCAAATATTTTTATTTCTTTTTATTAGGACTTATTTCCTTCATTTCAGACTTTCTATTGGTGGGAGAGCTATTAACAGTCTGCGTTATGCAAATGATACAACCCTGGTTGCTGAAACTGAGGAGGACCTCATGCACTTGCTGCAGAGTGTCAAGGACTGCAGCCTTCAGTATGGACTGAGGCTCAATGTCAAGAAGACAAAGATTCTCACCACTGGATCAATTGGTAGCATCAGGATGGATGGTGAAGAGATTGAGATTGTTCACAGCTTCAGTTTGCTCAGCTCCACGGTCAACACTCTTGGAACCAGCAGCCAGGAAATAAAAAAATGTATTACGATGGGAAAGTCTGCTGTTAGGGACCTCTCTAAAGTACTCAAGAGCAACGGTGTCTCTCTGGAGACTAAGGTGCGTCTGGTTCAGGCCATGGTCTTTGCAATCGCTTGTTATGCATCAGAGAGTTGGACAATGACTAGGGAGGATAGAAGGACACTTGATGCCTTTGAGCTGTGGTGCTGGAGAAGAGTATTGAATGTACCATGGACTGCCAAGAAAACAATCAGATTCATCCTGGAGAGGGTTAAACCAAGCTACTCCTTGGAGGCAAGGATTCTGGGGCTTCGTCTGACATACTTTGGACATGTTGTAAGGAGGGACGGGTCCTTGGAGAGGGACATCATGTTTGGGAGGGTGGAGGGTTGGGGCAGGAGAGGAAGGACCTCTATTTGGATTGATTCAGTGACTGGGGTAATTGGAATGGGTGTGTCAGAGGCAGTGCGATTGGCACAGGATAGAGCAGGGTTTAGGGCTGTTGTACATAGGATCGCTATGAGTCATAAATGACTCGACAGCACATAACAACAACAACAACATGTTGTAGTACAAGTTTCAGGGTTTCTCCTAATATTCATTTTGGTCTTTTCTGGTCTTTGTAATTACCTTTCAATTTCTTTATGGGTGGTGCTTTGATCATTTCATTTTCACAATTTATTTGATCATTAATGTTTATTGCATCAAACCTATTCTTGAGAAAATTTTTAAATTCATGTGTGATAGACTTAAGGTCATATTTTGTTTCTTATTGATTTGTATTAATTTTATTCAGCTTCATCTTGAACTTACCCATAAGCAATTGGTGCTGGTCATTGTTATGTGCTGTCGAGTCGCTTGCAACTCATAGCGACCCTATGTACAACAGCTCTAAAGCCTGCTCTATCTTGTGCTAATTTCACTGTCTCTGAGACACCTACTCCTATTAACCCAGTGACTGAATCAGTACACCTCAGAGAGGGTCTTCCTCTCCTGTGCTCTCCCTCCACCCTCCCAAGCATGATGTCCCTCTCCAAGGATTGGTCCCTCCTTGCAACATGTTCAAAGTATGCCGGATGAAGCTTCATAAGTCTTGCCTCCAAGGAGCATCCTGGTTCATCTCTAGGATGAACCTGTTTGTTTTCTTAGCAGTCTATGGTGTATTCAATACTCTTCTCCAGCATCAAAGCTCTAAGGCATTAAGTCTCCTTCTATCATCCCTAGTCATGGTCCAGCTGTCTGATACATAGCAAGTGATTACAAAAACAATTGCCTATATAAGTCACACCTTAGTCTCGAGTGACATTATTGCTTTCCAATACTTTGGAGAGGTCTCTAACCACAGAATTTCCCATCGCAATACATCTTTTAATTTCCTGCCTGCTGGTGCTAAGAGTGTTGAGTGTGGAGTTAAGCAAACTAAAACTGTTAACAATCTCCATCTCTTCACCATCTATCATGATGCTGCCAAATTGGCCCAGTAGTGAGAATCTTTGTTTTCTTGATATTGAGCCCAAATCCGTATTGAAGGATGCAGTCCTTGACCTTCTACACTGAAGATCAAATTCAAAGCTTAAGTTGCAATATTTAAGTATGCTTTGAGCAAAATATTACATGAATCAGGAAGCATTAAAAGAAGATGGAAAGAGTATACAAAGTCATTGTACTAAAAGCAATTGGTAGACACAGAAGAATTTCATAAAAAAACATACATGCAAAAGCCTATGGCGATGAAGGAAGAAGTTCAAGCTGCTTTGAAAGAATTAGCAAAAAATAAGGCTCCACAAATTGATGGTATACCAATTGAAATTATTTCAGCTAACAGATGCTTCCCTGGATATGCTCATCAAGTTGTGTAAAGAAATCTGGAGGACAACGACCTAGCATACTGACTGGAAGACATCTATATTTGTTCCCATTCCAAAGAAAAGTGATCCAACAGAGTGTGGAAATTATCGAACGATAACACTAATATCACATGATCTCAGATTCTGCTGAAGATTATCAAAAAAAGCACATCAACAGAGAACTGCCAGAAGTACAGGCTGGGTTTAAAAGGGGTTGTGGTACTAGGGTTATTGTAGCTAATGTTAGATGGATCTCGACTAAAAGCAGGGAGTACCAAAGGAGTGTCTATCTGTGTTTCATAGATTATGCAAAGGCCTTTGATTGTGTGGATCATAACAAACTGTGACTGACTCTGAGAAGAATGGGAATCTCAGAACACTTGATCATGCTAATGCGAAACCTATACTTGGACCAGGAAGCAGTCATCAGAACAGAGCAAGGAAACACTGCATGGTTCAAAATTGAGAAGATTGTATGCCAGGGATGTGTCCTATCTCCGTACATTTTCAACCTATATGCAGAACAGATTAATTGGGAGGCTGGTCTCTATGAGGAGAAATGTGACATCAGGATTGGAGGAAGACTTACCATCAGTCTGCATTATGCAGATGACACAACCCTAAAAACCAATGGCAATGAAGGAAAAGGCATGGCAAAAAAGTCTAGGAATTGATGGAATACAACTTGATATATGTCATCAAAAAATACAATCTTAGCCTATGCCAAGAAATTTGAAATAGAGCTATCTCGCCAACTAACTAGAAGAGAGACTATATTAGTTCTTATTCCCAAAAAAAGTGTTCCAAGAGGATGTGAAATTATCAAACAGTAACATTAATATCACATGGTAAAGATTATTTTATAATGGCTGGAACAGTTTATAGACAAGGAACTTCCAGATATTCAGGCTGGATTTAGGAAAGGCCTGGATATAAAAGATATCATTGCTGATGTCAGATAGATACTTGCAGAAAGCAGAGATTATCAGAAAGATGTTTACATGTGTTTTATTAACTATGTAAGAAAGACATTGATAATGTAGATCATACAAATTATGCATGACATTGAGAACAATGCTGATTCCCAAACCCTTAAATTGTGCTCATGAGAAATCAATATATAGAACAAGAAGCAATTGGTCAACAGAATAAGGGAACACTAAACGATTTAAAATAAGGAAAGCTCTGTTTCATGGTTGTAAACTTTCTCAATACGACACTTAATTGGTATGCTGAGCAAATAATTTGAGAAGTGGAACTATATGTGGAAGAATGTGGCATCAGCATTAAAGACTCATCAACAACCTGTTATACAGATGAAACACTCTCCTTGCAGAAAGTGAAGAAGACTTGAAGCACTTGCTGAAGATGATCAAAGGTTATAGCCTTTAATATTTATTACATCTCAACATCAGGAAAAGAAAAACAGTCACCACTTGACCAATATCATGGTAGACAGAAAGAAAAATAATTACCATTTGTCCAATATCATGGTGGTTGTTGTTGCTAGGTGCTGTTGAGTTGCTTGCCACTCATAGCGACCCTATATACAACAGCCCTAAGCCCTGCTCTATCCTCCGCCAAACACACTGCTTCTGACAGACCCATCCCGATTACCTCAGTCACTGAATCAATCCACCTCACAGAGGGTCTTCCCTTTCTGTGCCATCACTCCACCCTCCCAAGCATGACATCCCTCTCCAAGGACCTCTCCCTTCTTGTAACATGTCCAAAGTATGTCCGATGAAGCCTCAGAATCCTTGCCTCCAAAGAGCAGCCTAGTTTAACCCTGTCCAGGATGAATCTGTTTGTTTTCCTAGCAGTCCATGGTATTCTCAATACTCTTCTCCAGCACCACAGCTCAAAGGCATCAATTCTCCTTCTATCCTCCCTAGTCATTGCCCAACTCTCTGATGCATAACAAGTGATTGCAAAGATCATAGCCTGTATCAGACATACCTTAGTCTCCAGAGTGACACCATTGCTCTTGAGTACTTTAGAGAGGTCCCTAACAGCAGACTTTCCAATCGCAATACATTTTTTAATTTCCTGGCTACTGATGCCAAGAGTGGTCACATGATGACCAATATCATGGTAGACAGAGAGGGCGAAAAATTGAACTTGTCAACAATTTCACTTTACTTGGATCTACAATAAACACCTATGCTAGCAGTGCTCTACAAAATACTAAAGAACAATGATATCAGTTTAAAGACTAAGATGTGCCTAACCCATACTTTAAATTTTTTCCTATGTACTTGGACAATGAGTAAGGATGACACAATAATCAGTGTCTTTGTTTTGTGGTATTGGAGAGGCATCTCATGTACCGAAGAAAAGCAAACATGTATGCCTTGGGGAAAGTGCAAACAGAGTGCTCTTTAGCAGCAAGGACAGCAAATCTTCATTTAGAAGAGGCTAAGCTTTGGAAAAGAATATCGTGCTTAGAAAAGTGGAGGTTCCTAGAATAAAAGGTTTATCTTCATCAGGATGAATTGATGCAGTGACTGTAGCAAGGGGCATGTAAGAGATTGTGAGAATGGTACACTATAGGACAAGGTTCAGATCACTTATTTATAAAGTCACTATGAGTTGTAGCTGCAAGGGGGATACATAACAACAACAACAGCAACAAAAACATATTTTAAATAAATACTAAGAGATAAATATAATATTCTAACAACCCTGCTTGCTGAAACTGAGGAGGACCTGAAGCACTTGCTGCAGAAGGTCAAGAACTGCAGCCTTCAATATAGATTGAGGTTCAATATCAAGAAAACAAAGATTCTCACCACTGTACCAATTGGCAGCATCAGGATAGATGGTGAAGAGATTGAGATTGTTCACAACTTTAGTTTGGTTGACACCACAGTCAACACTCTTGGCACCAGCAGCCAGGAAATTAAAAGATGAATTGCTATGGGAAAGTCTGCTGTTAGGGACCTCTCCAAAATACTGAAGACCAGTGGTGTCACTCTGGAGACTAAGGTGCATCTGATACAGGCCATGGTCTTTGTAATCACTTGCTATGCATCAGAGAGTTGGACAATGACTAGGGAGGATAGAAGGAGAATTGATGCCTTTGAGCTGTGGTGCTGGAGAAGAGTATTGAGGGTACCATGTACTGCTAAGAAAACAAACAGATTCCTCCTGGAGAGGGTTAAACCGTGCTGTTCCTTGGAGGCAAGGATTCTGAAGCTTTGTCTGACATACTTTGGACATGTTGTAAGGAGGGACTGGTCATTGGAAAGGGACATTATGCTTGGGAGGGTGGAAGGACAGCGCAGGAGAGGAAGGTCCTCTATGAGGTGGATTGATTCAGAGACTGGGGTAATTGGGATGGATGTGTCGGAGGCAGTGCAATTGGCACAAGGTAGAGCAGGGTTTAGGGCTGTTGTACATAGCGTAGCTATGAGTCGCAAATGACTCAACAGCACATAACAACAACAACAACAAACCTTGATTTTACATTATGCATCTAAAGTGAGAGAATACTAAGTATATAAGTTGTAAGTTTTCATTATGTTGCAGAGTATGCTCTCCAGGAGAGTAATATAAAAAAGCGCAGATTTCTTTATTCAGTTCCTTTGCTGCAACTCTGCAATAAGATATACTTAAAAGGAGAGATGGGGTATGTTTTCATAGAGGAGTGGTGCCAAATTTTCAAGCATACTTATGGTATATGAAACGTGTACAATGAATATGGAAGACTGAGAAAAAACTGAATAATTTGAAATATTATGTACAAAGAGCAAGCGTCATATGAGGATGGCCATATCTGACCTTCACCAACTCCACAAAGGGTAACTGTCCCTGTCAACAATACTCACAACACAGAACTAATTTCCATAAAGTTAAATATGTCTCTCACACTCCCCCACCTCTTTCAGCTCATCCCAACACCAATATTATTACTTTACTGATTCCAAAATCCATGGCAATAGCTCACAGACCACACAGAACCATATTAGGGAAGTCAAAAGGCCACAGTTTGTAGCAGAAGTCAGAACAGCTTCCAAAATGTACTTGCAGGTACCTCAGCCTTGAGCCTAGTGTCTTTAGGACAGTATTATAAAGCTCTCAGTCCTATAAATTGTAGCTTTTCCTCCTCAAGTTCCCCAAAGTAGTCCAATAAACTTAGTCAAAGGATCCTAGTTCTGGTTCCAAGGGGTAGTGCCCCAAGTTTCACTCCATCTCATGTCAGTCTCTGGTTCTCTGCTACAGCTGCTACTGCTGCTGCTCCTGTAGGCCCTGGTCTGATTGGTGCATGAAATCTCTGGCTTCAAAGGATGTGCTCCATTCTCTTGCTTCTTCTTTCCTGGCTGTGAGGTCCTTTTCCTGCTGCAGCTAGACCCACTTAATTTAGAGACTAGCCAATCCTGTTGCACATAGGCTAACACACCCTATTTGCATATTCCCACCCATCTGCATTACAAAGTAAGTCAATAGCTAGAGACACCATTTTGAACAATAAACCCTTAACGCCACAGATGTTCACAAAGAATATTGTATACACCATTGACTGCCAGTGTAGTAAGATAGGCAGTTTCCTTCTATGCAATTAATTGCCTCTGAAAACTCACTGAAGGGTCAGCTGTGAGTTGGTTCTGGCTCGACAGCACATAACCATCACAGTCAAATACGGACTGTTAAAAGAACAAACACATCTCTTTTGGTCGAAGTGTGGCGAGAATACTCCCTAGAAGTGAGGATGGTAATAATTGTCTTTTGTAATTTGGACAACTTAATAAGAGTGACAGTACCAGGCAGTAATTCTGTTGTTCAAATGATTGCTATGAGTCAGAACTGGTTTGATAGCGTCTAACAGCAGACAGCAGTATAACTTTTATTTATTAAAAGAAATAAAATGAATCAAAGGAAACTATTTCCTTTTTATAGCCCAGTGTAATAGAAGACACATGACCTTCAAAATTGGGTGCATATGGAATTGCATTCAAGCAGTCAACTCTTTGTGGGTGAATTATCTTACTCAGAGAAGGTGAACTAACTAACTAACTAACTTCTTTGGGCCATAATTGACCCATTGCAATATTTGTAATACATATATTACAGGGGATACTTGTGAAAATTAAACTATAGGAAAACATAAACCTGGCAATTCCATTCAAAGAGAAATGACAACACATGCCCACAAAAAACTTGAGTTACATAAATTCTCATTTAAAAAAAAATAACCATAACAGACCAGTCTGCTGGCATCTGGTTGATTTTTACTCATAGCAGCTTCATTCATAGTAGCTAAAAATTATCAGAAGTATGTTTATTAATAAGAAAATGGATAAATAATCCGGTACGTTAATACAATGACAAATTTTCCAGCAAAGAAGGAATAAAGTGCTGATAAATGCAACTAAGTGGATATTCTTGTCAACAAGATGTGAATCAAGAAAGCCAGACACAAAAATAACAAATATTGTATGATTCCATTTATGTGAACAGCTAGAACAGGCAAAACTGTTTTTGTAATGTGATGCTGCTGTAACAGAAATGTCAAATGTGCATGATTTAAGCAAACATTTTTCTCACAGTTTAGAAGGCTAGAAATCTAAATACAGACTGGTTTTAAATGAATATTTTCTTTCTTTGTTGGCTCTGGAGTAAGTCTGTGTCTCTTTTAAGTATTTCTGGACTTGGCATTTATTAGAGATCTGTGTGTCTCTTGTCATCAATCTTCCCCTGAATCTATAAAGTTCTCATTGAAAGGACACCACATCCAAAGCACAAGCACCTCTTCCAATTCTTATTTCTTCATAATAATCAGCTCTCGCTCTCTTTGCTCAATCCTCTTGTCTTATATATCTAATAATATAAAAGGAGGGAGCTCTGGTCTCCTAGTGCCAAGAAGCTACACTGCAATCTCATAGGTGCTTAGTTCGAGGTCACCAACTACTCCACCTGAGAAGGATGGACAATCACCTTTCATACAATTAACAGGTAAAACCCACTGTAGGGTCAGCTATGAGTAGGTTCAGACTCTATGGTACAACAACAATATAAAAGGACCTAAGGAGCTCTGGTGGCCTAGTGATAAGAAGCTGCCCTGCAATCCACAAGGCATTCTCATCAGCTGCTCCTATTTAACTGCCTCTGAAAATCCATTAAAGGATCAGCTGTGCGTAGGATCTCAATGATACATAACAACAGCAACAACAACAATATAAAGGGTGCTATTTTGTGGCCCAAGTCTTCTTAAACTGATCAGGACTGTGACCTGAGTAATGATGTTGTATACCACCCTAATTATAACTCATTAACACATCCAAAAAAATTCATTGTCATTGAGTCAATTTAAACTAACAGCAACCCTCAATTGGGTTTCTGAGGTCATACTTCTCAATAGGAAGAGATTCCTCATCATCCTCTCTCAGAGCAGCCAATAGATTTGAGCCACCAAAGGCAATGGCCGTCTGATTAACAGAGCAATGTACAGTGTATTATATTACCAGAGCCCCCTATTACACACAGAAAGTTCAGGATTTACAACATATTAATTGGAAGATAATTATGTCATATCTCATAATTGGGAATAATTATATAATTCCATAACTGCCAAATTACTCATTATATAACTGCCAGGTTATTAAGGATAGGACTTAGCCAAATTGATATATATTTTGGGGAAATACAAGGCAGTCTGTGACAGTATAAGTCTCAAACAACTCAATAGCACACAACAAAAACAACAGCAATGAGGAAAGACAAGAAAAGGGAAATCTTCTTGCCAGAACTTATTATTTGTTAAATTCTTGTCGTATTACAGAGTTTCCACATATACTTTTTACAATAACTGACCTTGTGTCTAGAGCTATCTATATAGCAGAGTATTGTGTTCATTCTTAAACTTGGTATTTATTATTTGGTCCTTATTAGACAAATTCTGTGTAGCCTGTCACAACTTAGCAACCTTAGGAAGACATGTTTCTCACAAGGATTAATGTCTTCTCAGAGAAAGTTCCTGGGAAGGTCCAGCATCAGACTGAGCATCTAGTGACTGGAGGGTAAATTCTTTCTTTAGCCCTAGGTGTCAATATTCTGGAGCCCTACTCAGCCCTTCCCTTTCCATGAAGCTTAGTTGAACACAAGGCTATTTCACCAGTACTTTGACAGCAGAGGTCTCAATTGGCTAATTGTGTTTGTTCCAGAAGACTGCCAACACGGGCTCCAGTTTGAATCTGCATATAATTTAATTCTGTGTAGAATGTTGCTGTCATAAGTGACGCATGTAGGGATTTCAAAATCTATCCAGTAGCTTTCATAATCATTGAAAATAAGCCTGTTTTCCTGGCACTGCTATTCCCCACACCCATTGCCCAGTATTTAGCTCTATTTCTTGACTTGCCATTGTCTCTCAGTGAAAGGGAGGTGGCTTGGTGGTAGAATTCTTGCTTTCCATGAGAGAGATCTGGTCTTGATTACATGCCATTGCACCTCAAGTGCAGACACCCCCCATCTATCTGTGGAGGCGTGGGTGTTGTTAGAGGTTCCACCTGCAAGAATTCTGTTGAAAGCAGCTCATTGCAAACAGCCAAAGCAGTGGAAAAGGCAATGGACCAGCCTTAATGGTGGCAGTTGTAGTCATCATTTCAGTTATTTTCTGCCTGAGCTTGGGCAGCTACTTAATTTCTGTAAATATTTTCCCGGGTAAAGAAGGTATATTAATAGTGTTTCTGTAAGTTTTAGTCATGTTATAATTAGATAAATACCATGCATGTCACACAACCAGTGTTTATTGAATATTATAATTTATTATTCTCATTTTGATGGCAACAGCAGTCAGGAAAATCAAAAGACATATTGTATTAGGAATGTCTACTGTCAGAGACCTCTCCAAAGTACTGTACATCAATCAATTATGTCAGTTTGAAGAATAGGTACACCAGATTCAAGCCATCGTCCTTTCAATCACTTGCTGTGCATCTGAGAGCTGGACAATGAATACATACAACAGAAGAAAAACCAATGCCTTTGAGTTATAATGTTGGAGGAGAATACTAAACAACACATGGAGTGTCAAAACAATAAACAGATATATGATCTTAGAGTCAAGGATTTTGATGAGTCTTCCTCCAATCCTGATGCCACACTCCTCTTCATAGAATCCAGCTTTTTGAATAATTTGCTCAGCATACAGATTGAATAGGTATAGAGAGAGAATACAACACTGGCACTCCCTTCCCTATTTTAAACCATGCTGTGTTCCCCTGCTCTGTTTGCACAACAGCCCCCTGGTTCAGGTATAGGTTCTGTATGAGCACAATTAAGTGTTCCCATTCTTCTCAATGTCGGCCATAACTTGTTATGATCCACACAGTCAAATGCCTTTGCATAGTCAGTAAAGCACAAATAGACTTTCTTTTGGTATTTCTTACTTTCAGTCAGGATTCACCTGACATCAGCAATGATATCCCTGGTGCCACAGCCTCTTCTAAATCCTGCTTGAACTTCTCATAGTTGCCTATCTCTGTACTGTTCTGGCTGTTTTTTAATGATCTTCAGCAATATTTTGCTTGCATGGGATACTAATGATATTGTTCAATAATTTCCCTATTCCATTAGATAACCTTTCTTGGGAATAGGAAAAAAAATAAGGAATCTCTTCCAATCCATAGGCCAGACAGTTGCCCTCCATATTTCCTGGCATAGATTGGTGAGTGCATCCAAGGCTGCATCTGTTATTTGAAACATGTCAATTGGTATTCCATTGTTTCAAAGGAGAGGAAGACCCTCAACCAGGTGGATTGACACAGTGACTGATGCAATGGGCTCTTGTATGTCAGAAGTGTGAGGATGGCACAGGATAGAACAGGGTTTAGATCTTTTGTTCTTTGGGTCACTGTGAGTTGTACTCGTCTCAATGGCACCAAACAATGAGAGACAAGGACGGTGAAACTTCATCTCACACATTTTGGACATGTTGCTTGAAGGGGCTGGTCCATGGAAAAGGACATCAGGCTATGAAAGGTAGATGGTCAGCAAAATAGAAGCAAACACTTAAAGAGATTGACACAGTGACTGCAGCAGTGGGTTCAAGTATGTCAGAGACTTTAAGGATAATGGTGCCAGGTAGAACAGGATCCAGATCTGTTATATTCAATTAGGTACACAACAAGAACAACAACAGCAACAATCATGATTCCATCATCAAATAAACAACTGAGGCTGAGAACAAAGACAAGGAGCAGAGAAAAGTTTGGAAGTTGAGTAAGCCAAGAGCAGTATAGTTACAAGAGGAGGTACCTCCCCTCCAGCTTTCTCACCATCCCAAATACTGAAATTTTGGAAGCCTAGGACACAAGTCGTGATAAGATTTTACATTAGAAAGAATGTAAAGCCAAAATGGATGGAGGCATTAAAAACCAAACAAAAACTTTCTAGAAACTTGAAACTGATAAAAAATTATCTTTCCATTTGCCATTTTTCCATAGGTTGTTGCTGTTGTGTATTGTCATGTTGGGCTGTCAGAGACAGTTAATCACATGAGAGGAGATAGCCCTTCTTTCTCCCATGGAGCAACTGGTGTATTTGAATCACATACTTTTGGGGTTGCAGAGCAGCTTCTTACCAATAGGCCACCAAAGTTCTTTTCTGTGTGGGCAGGTTATAAGAAGAGCAAAAAGAGACAGGTAGAGGGATATAGAGTCTTTCCACCTCTACACTGCTCTTGCCAGATGTTGTTGGCTAATCAACTTGAGTGAACAAAATTAGAAATAACTTTCATCTTACAAAATTATATTTTTACATAACAACTGATTATGTTGGCAAGAAGTTAGATAAAATGCATGATTTATTTGTAGAGAAGTACAATGTTATCTAGCAAGAACAAATGTAGGTGCCATGAGATGAAATAATATTTGGCAGACCCAACCCAAGGCTCACGATCTTGCCTTCTAAACCGATCTTAGATGAGCTTATCCTTTGTCAGGGGAAAGTTATGGTTGAGTTACTATAGATTCCATTCCACTGCATTTCTTACCAGGTTTCCAAATATAGGCTATTATAGTCCTTGGCTTTATGCTGGGATAATAAAAAAATCAGCATCTATGATACTTGGCACCCCAACAATAGGTATATCACAATAAGTTTATATCTCTGCCTCCTAGACTTGCTCCTGCATTCCCCCAAGAAGGTATACAATATGAGGCAAGATCATAATATCATGCTAGTAAGAGAGCTCTGCTAGTGTAGTGGGTAAACTGCTGTGCTGCCAAATCAAGACAGATGGCTCGAATCCACCAGCTGCTCTGCTTAAGAAAGCCGGGCAGTCTGCTCCTATGTGGTTTACAGGGTCTGAAAAACCCCCTTCAGGATCAGCTATTAGTTGTTTTTTTACTCGAGGACACCTAACAATAACATCAAGATTTAGCCAAAACCCATAGAATGGAACCTGCACCCAGGCACTATAAAACTCTCAGACCCTTTATCTAGCTGTGTGTTTGAAAGTAAGTGGAAAGTGGAGATAAAAAAGGAGAAAACTCACTAGATAGATAGATGATAGATAATAGATAGATAGATAGATAGATAGATAGATAGATAGATAGATAAATATTTCTCCAAAGAGTCAAACATCCATATTTTATTCAGCCTGTTAGAAAAGCACACTGATTTCTTGATTAACCAATTCCATAAATATTCATTATTTTCAATGTGACACACAGAAAGCACCGGTGGCCTAGTATTCTTACCAAGCTGGTAAGAAGCTGTGTTGTAATTTCAAATGTGCACAGTTGGAATCCACAAGACCTCTATAGGAGAAGGATGGGCAATCTGCTCCAGTATGATTTACTGCCTCTGAAAACCTGATGCA
>NW_006399807.1:14844893-14849448 GCF_000299155.1 Elephantulus edwardii | reverse complement strand
CCACTCTGCAACCCTCATTGCGTACTCCTATGATAAAAATAATGCCCTAAAATATAATACTTTTAGACTATTCTCTCCCCCATAGACTTCAATGCCATAAACATATTTCATCCAGTTTTTCTCAGTCTTACCCCCACCCCAATGACAGCCTCATTCTACAACAGTGGCACCATATAGTACTCCATCTTTTATAAACATAATACACATTTTGCTTTTTTAGCAAACTTTGCAACTCCATCCCACATTAACTTGCTATATGTGTTATACGAAGTACAACAATGCATTTGAGTTTCCATTGTACTTGGTAACATTAAAGGAACACTTAAATTGATAGTAATGACTTTAAAGTGAGGCTAGATGGTGTGGTGTGTGTCTTTCTCCAGTCACATTCAGCCTTATGGGTGTTGGTCCAGAAGAGGGAGGGGGTTGTTTATAATCAGGGTTCAGGTTTTACTTAGCAAGTATGTCACTGGGATAAAGTGGCATGAGATTTTAGAGTATGCAAGAATTAATGTGAAAGCATTATTATGATCATTGGAAAAGGAATTTAAGCTGTAGAAGGTAGGTAAAGGCAATGAGAAGTGGGAGATTTTGAAAGAATAAAAAACTAAAAGAAAAGTGATATTAAAGTGATGTTAACGAGTTATTGTTAGATACTGAAAATCAATTTCACTTCCAAATGACTCCACATGACAGAGTATTTTGTGTGGCTTTGTAATCTTCATCAAAACAGATCATTATGTTGTTTATTTCCCCTCTACCTCACAAGAGCCACTAGGTACATTGAAACCACCAACCTTTTAGTTACGAACTCAATGTAACCAGGGCTCATTGTTAAACTGGGTACTATGAAGAAAGCCTGGGACTCTAGGTTGAAGCATGAGGTGATATTTGATATTGAGAGTACTGATAATGTCATGACTGAATGACATGACTATTAATGGCTTGGAAGCAGGAGTGGCACCCACTTCCAAAATAGCTTGCCTCCAATGAACTTGGAGAAATGATGAAAGTTTTACAAATGTTCAGGTCTTTTGTTCCTATGAGTCTACTACTCAATGGCACATAACAACAACATATGTGCTAAAAGAGAAAATATTTTCCAAAAAATTTATTAGTTCACAAATTTGTCATTGGCCCTCTTGATGTTGTTGTTGTTAGGTGCTGTCATAACGACCCTAAGAACAAAAGATCTGAAACCTGTTCAATGTTGTGCCATCCTCACATTTCCTGACACCCAAGAGCCTATTGCAGCAGTCACCAGGTGAATCCACCTGGTTGAAGGTCTTCCTCTCCTTCACCAACCCCCCACCCTTCCCAGCATCATGTCCTTCTCCAAGGAATCACACTTCCTAGCAACATGCCCAAAGTATGAGGCAAAGTCTTATCATTCTTGGCTCCAAAGAGCACTCTGGTTGCACACTCTCCAAGATATATCTGTTTGATCTTTTGGCCGTCCACGGGATGTTCAGTGCTCTTCTCCAACACCGCAGTTCAAAGTTGTAAATTCTTTTTCTATCATCCTTATTCATTGTCCTGTTCTAAGATGCTTAGCAAGTAATTGGAAAGACTATGGCCTCAATCACACGCACATTAGTCTTCAAACTGACATCATTACTCCTCAATAATTTGGAGAGGCCCCTAACTGCAGATTTTCCCAGTACAATGCATCTTCTTATTTCCTGTTAGTACTACAGGTGTTAATTGTGGATCCAAGTAAGATAAAGGTGCTGACAGTTTCAGTCTTTTCTTCATCCATCATGATGTTGCCTATTGGTCCAGTGGTAAGAATCTTTGTTTTCTTGACATTGAGATGCAATTCATATAGAAGGCTTCATTCCTTGGTCTTCTGTAACAAGTGCTTCAAGTCCTCCTCACTTTCAGTAAGCATGGTTGTTTATCCTACAGGTTACTGAAGAAGAGTTGAATTGCAATCATAGTTAAAAAGTCAATTTCAAGTTCTATCCTGAAATACAATGTGGTGAGTGATAGGACAATATCCATATGCATAAATGGAAGACCCATTAACATGGTTATTTTTCAAATACATGCTCCTACATCTGGAGACAAAGAAGAAATTGAAAATGTTTACCAAATCTTACAGTCCAAAATTTACTAAATATGCAATCAAAATGCTTTAATGATAATTTGGTGACTGGAACGCAAACCCTAGAAATAGTGAAAAAGGAATAGTAGTTTGAAAACATGGGCTTGGTTGATAGAAATGATGCTGGAAATAGAATAATTGAATTTTGTATTTACAATGATTTACTCATTGCAAATACTGTTTTCAAATGACTTTACACATGGCTTTCACCTGATGGACTTCATAGGACTCAGATTGACTTCATTTATGGAATAAATCACTGGAGAAGCTCAATATTGGCAGTCAAAACCAGGCCAGGGATAAACTATAGAAGAGAAAGAAAAAAAAATTGAAATAGATGTCAGAAGAAACTCTAAAACTTACACTGGAACATCGAGAAGCCAAAACACAGACAAGAGCTCAAAATAAGTGATCAATAGAAGATTTCAAAGGGCAGCTCAGGAGGACAAAGAAAAGTATTATAATGGAATGTGCAGAGATTTGCAATTAGAGAATAAAAAGGGAAGAACTTGTTCTGCATTTCTCAAGCTGAGAAGACAGTAAAAACAAATTTAAGCTTCATGTTTCAATATTGAAAGATGCTATGGGCAATATATTGAATGACCCAGAAAGCATTACAAGAAGAGGGAGGGAATACATCGAATCACTGTACCAGAAGGAACTGATTGACATTGAAAATTTCAAGAGCTACCATATAAACAAGAGCCAATGGTAATGAAGGAGGAAGTAGAGGCTGCATTGAAGACATCGGAAAAAATAAAGCCCCCGAAATTGAAAAGATACCAATTGACTTGTTTCAATTAACAGATGGAGCCTTGGATGTGTTTACCAATCTATGAAAGGAAATTTGAAGGACAACTATCTGGCCAACAGATTGGAAGAGGTTCTTATTTGTTCCCATTCCCAAGAAGGGTGACCCAACTAAATGTGAAAACTATCGAAAAATATTATTAATATCACATGCAAGCAAAATATGTCTGAAAATCATTCAAAACAGCTAACAAAGTGCATAGATAGGGAACTGCCAGAAGTTCAAGGAGGATTTAGAAGAGGCCATGGAACCAGGGATATCATTGCTGATGTCAGATGGATCCTGGATGAAAGTAATAAATACCAGAAGCCGTTTGGTCCTTAGGCTTATTTTTATCCCCTTCTCATTTGCCCTTGTTTCTCTTGTTTGATACTAGCCTAAAAGTGCAATTACCAAACATTTTTAAATCCACTCTCAAACTGTTTTCAAAGGCCATGGGGGCAGGGGTGTTTGTGTGAATGCTTTACCTCACACTTTCTGTGTTAATACTTTATCATTTTAATGTATCTTTCATCAGAAAATATACATACTAAAAACTCAATGCACAAGAAGTTATGGTTATTATTTGTATTCTTCTTTTTCTTCACTGACTTATATAGCCACTTCTGGGCAAATTTGAAACCATCATTTTTGGAAAGTCAGTCCATCACAGTGATTTCTCTGACTTTTACATTTCAGACACAAGTTAGATAAAAATCTTTGTGGCCTTTTCCATTAGCACAGAATTAAAAATTATTAATGTTAAGATGCAAGTGAAAAAGCAGTGTGGTTTAGGATAATAATTTCCTTGGTAAACCTGATACAAGTAAATGAAAATGTCTGGACAATTGCTTCGAGAAGAGTTCTAAATATATTAGGGTCTGCCAAGAGAACAAATAAATATGATTGGAAAGGGTTCAGCCAGTGTGGGTTTTTGGAGGGAATGATGGTGAAACTTTGTCTCAAATACTTTGGACATGTTATCAGGCAGGGCCAGTTTTTAGAATACATGGAAAACTAGAGGGTCATTGAAGAAAGGTAAGACTCTTAATGAGATGGCTTGACACAGTGACTATAGCAATGTACTCAAATGTGGCAGAGTTAATGAAGGTGGCACAGGATAGGGATAATCTCTTCTGCATAAGTTGAAAAGGTATGGAGACAGGACACATCCCTGGCGTACGCCCTTCCCAATTTTGAACCATGTAGTGTTAGCATACTCAAATATTCTGGGATTCCCATTCTTCTTAGAGTCAGCCATAGCTTGTTGTGATCCACACAGTCAAAGCCTTTGCATAGTCAATGAAGCACAGATAGATATTCTTCTGGTATTCTTTGCTTTCTGCCAAGATCCATCTTACATTAGCATATCCCTAGTACCACAACCTCTTCTAAATCCAGCTTGTATATCTGGCAGTTCTCTGTTGACTTATTGTTCCAAATGTTTTTGGATAATTTTCGGCAAAATCTTGCTTGCATGTGATATTAATGATATTGTTCGATAACTTCCTCACTCTGTTGGGTCACCTTTCTTTGGAATGGGAACAAATATAGATCTTTTCCAGTCAGTGGGCCACCTGGCTGTTCTTCAAATTTCTTGGCACAACTTAGCACATCCAGGGCAGTGTCTGTTTGTTGAAATATGTCCATTGGTATGC
>NW_006399807.1:14830480-14843538 GCF_000299155.1 Elephantulus edwardii | reverse complement strand
ATCTTCCTCTGTGAAAAGTCTTCCTATGTCATTTGTCCATTTTGTAATTGGATTATCAGTCTTTTTCTTGTGAAGGCCCAAAGTATTCTGTAAACTTTCGTTATGAGACTCTTGTCTGAGATTGTATTACCAATATTTGTTCCCAGTCAAAAAAACTACAGAATATTTCTGCAAGACACAATTAAAGACCAGAATAAATGGAAAAAAAATGTGCCCTGTTCATGGATAGGAAGACTCAATGTTATGAAAATTACTAAAAGCAATCTTCATGTTCAATGCAATCCCAATTCAGATACCAAATTCATTTTTCAAGGAGATTGAAAGGGAAATTGTCAAGTTTATTTGGAGAGGCAAGAGACCCCAAATAAACAAAACACTTCTGAAAAACAAAAATTAAGTGGGAGGCATAGCACTTCCTGACCTCAAAAAGTACTACCCAGCAGCAGTAGCCAAAGCAGCATAATACTGGTACAATGACAGGCATATTGTCCAATGGGACAGCATTAAGAACCCAGATATAGGCCCAACTATCTTTGGTCAACTGATATTCAATGAGGAAGTCAAACCTATCAATTGGGGAAATGACAACTTCTTCAACAAGTGGTGCTGGGAAAACTGGACTGCTTACCTGCAGAAAGCTGAAACAGGATCCACATCTCACCCTGTGCACAAAAAACCAATTCAAGGTGTGTTCATAAATTCATAAAAAACAGACTGAGATCAAGCTTAGAAGGCCTTGTCCATGGTATAGAGACTGCCAAATATAGCCAGAAATTCACAATCTGAAGAGGATAGAATTAATGAACGTCAGAACCTTCATCATTTGACATATTTCAACAAACAGATGCAGCCCTGGATGTGCTCACCAATATGTGCTAAGAAATTTGGAGCACATTTACTTGGCCAACTGCCTGGAAGGGATCTATATTTAGTCTCATTTTCCAAAAAAGGTGATCCATCAAAATGTGGAAATTTTAGAACACATCACTAATATGACATACAAGCAAAACCTTGCTGAAAATTATCCAAAAATGACTAGCACAGAGAACTGTTAGAAATATAAGTAGAGTTTAGGTCATGACACTAGGGATATGAATGCTGATGTCAGATGGATATTGGCTGAAAGTAGAGAATACCATAAGTATGCTGTGTTGTTAGTCTAAAAGTTGACCCTTTTAGCCATTGTAGTTACTAGTTACAATTACTCTCTAACTACCTAACCTGTATTCACTTGGTCTAGTAAATCCTCAACAAGTGTGGGACTTGTTGTAGTTATGTAATATTGAGTCACTTTGAACAAGAGCCTTAATCCCTGCTCTATCCTGTGCCAACTTCACTATTTCCGACAAACCTACTCCCATTACTCCAGTCACTGAATCAATCCATCTCATCGAAGGTCTTCCTATCCTTCGTCTCCCCTCCACTCTGCAAAACATGGTGTCCCTCTCCAAGGACCAGTCGCTCCTTGCAACATACCCAAAGTATGTCAGATGAAGCTTCAGAATCCTTGACTCCAAGGAGCATTCTGGCTTCACCTTCTCCAGGACAAACCTGTTTGTTCTCCTAGCAGTCCATAGTATATTCAACACTCTTCTCCAGCACCACAGCTCAAAGACATCAATTCTACTTCTATCATCCCTATTCACTGTCCAACTCACTGATACATATCAGGTAATTGCAAAGACTATAGCCCAGATCAGGCGTACCTTAGTTTCCAGCCTGACATTGTTGCTCTTCAGTACTCTTGAGAGGTCCCTCAGAGCTGACTTTCCCAATGCAATTCATCTCTTGATTTTCTGGCTGCTGTTACCATGAGTTTTGACTGTGGAGACAAGTAAACAAAAGTTGTTGACTATCTCAATCTCTTCATCATCCATACTGATGCTGCCAGTTGGCCCAGTGGTGAGAATCTTTGTTTTCTTGATGTTGAGCTTGAAACCATATTGAAGGCTGCAGTCCTTGAACTTCTGCAGCAAAGAATGCATGTCCTCCTCATTTTCAACCAGCAGGGTTGTGTCATCTGCATAACAGAGATTGTTGATGAATCTTCAACCAATCCTGATGTCACTTTCCTCCTTGCACAGCCCAGCATCCCAGATGATCTGTTCTGCATACAGATTAAAAAGGTATGGAGACAGAATACATCCCTGGCAGATACCCTTCCCAATTTTGAACCATGCAGTGTCTCATTGTTCTTTTGGAACAAGTATAGTTTTTGCATACACATAATCAAATGTTCTGGGATTCCCATTCTTCTCAGAGTCAACCACAGTTTGTTGTGATCCACACAGTCAAAAGCCATTACATAGTCAATGAAGCACAGATAGACATTCTTCTGATATTCTCTGCTTTCTGCCAAGGTCCAGGTAACATTTGCTGTAATATCCCTAGTACCACAGCTTCTTCTAAACCCAGCCTGCACATCTGGCAGTGCTCTGTTGATGTGTTGCTCCAGTTGTTTTTAGATAACCTTCAGCAAAATCTTGCGTGCATGTGATATTATTGTGGGACTAGGTTAAGAGAAAGAGTATGTAACACAAAGAGAGCATCAAGAATTAAGGCACAGAAGATGTGTGCTGGCAATACTTGAGGGAGACTGGAGCAGACCCTGTTAGCAAGACCCTGGTGATGGGATTGGAGAGATTATGGCATTGCTGTGGAGAAAATGTGGCAAGGTGTAAGCAGAAGAGCCCTGCTATCAAGGCCAGTATTAAAGGTGTTTGATGTTTTTGCCACATGCTTGAAGGAGAAGCTGACTTTTAACTGCTCTGAGATAAACCATGCTAGATGATTTGGATTTGACTATTTAACTGAAATTTGAGCCTGAACTAATTGAAAAATTGTACCTTGGATCTTGGGCTAAAACCTGGAGTTATATTGTGAGATATTCTTTGCCTTTCCCACTCTAACTTTTTCCTGTAATAAATCCCATTCCTTAAGAAACCCACAAATTCTGAGTTAGTCAGCATAAATGAATAAATGAACCTCTTGCTGCTGGTGGGGCTCAATAGGCAACAAGGGTCTGGGCTGCAGGCTCTTTATCTGCTTTTTCCTCTGGTGTGGTTAGGGGCTGTGTTATTTTCACTTTCTGGTCTTTTCAGAGACACACTCATGGCCCTGTGTTCCCATGTCCCATTTCCTGTTCTTTATACAGATGCCTATTTGTATTGTACTGACTATGCAAAGACATTTGACTCTGTGGATCACAAAAAATTGTGACTAACTTTGAGAATGAGAATCCCAGAACATTCAATTGTGCTTATTTGAAACCTATACCTAGGTGAGGAAGTTGTTGTCCAAACAGAGAAACGGAATATTGCACGGTTGAAAACTGAGGAAGGAGCGCACCAGGGATGTATTCTTTCTTCATACCTTCTTAATCTATATACTGAACAGATCATTTGGAAGGCTGGACATTTTGAGAAAGAATGTGGCATCAATATTGGAAGAAGACTTATCAACAGTCTGCAGTATGTAAACGATACAACCTTATTCACTGAAACTGAGAAGGACTTGAAGCATTTGCTGCAGAAGATAAAGGACTGCAGCCTTCAAGATGGATTGCATCTCAATATCAAGAATACAAAAGTCCTCACTACTAAGCAAATAAACAGCATCATGATAGATGGAGAAAAGACTGAAGTTGTTCACAATTTCACCCCGCTTGGATTCGTAGTCAACACCCTTGGCAACAGCAGTCAGAAAATTAAAAAATGTGTTGTTGTTGTTGTTGTTATGTGCTGTTGAGTCACCTGCGACTCATAGCGATCCTATGTGCAATAGCCCTAAACTACCCTATCCCGTGCCAATCTCACCATCTCTGACACACCTACCCCCATTACCCCAGTCACTGAATGAATCCATCTCATCGAGGGTCTTCCTCTCCTGCGCTCTCCCTCCACCCTCCTAAGCATGATGTCTTTCTCCAAGGACTGGTCCTTCCTTGCAACATAGTATGTCAGATGAAGCTTCAGAATCCTTGTCTCCAAGGAGCAGCCTGGCTTCACTCTCTCCAGGACAAATATGTTTGTTTTCCTAGCAGTCCATGGTACATTCAATACTCTTCTCCCAACACCACAGCTCAAAGGCATCAATTCTCCTTCTATCATCCCTAGTGATTGTCCAGTTTTCTGATGCATAGCAAATGATTGCAAAGATCATGGCATTTATCAGGTGCACCTTAGTCTCCAGACTGACATCTTTGCACTTGAGTACTTTAGAGAGGTCTCTAATTACAGACTTTCCCTATGATGCTTCCAATTGGCCCAGTGGTGAGAATCTTTGTTTTCTTGGTATTGAGTCTCAATCCATACTGAAGACTGTAGTCCCTGACCTTCCAAAGCAAGTGCTTTAGGTCCTCCTTAGTTTCAGCAAGCAGGGTTGTGTCGTCTGCATAATGCAGATTATTGATAGATCTTCTACCAATCCTGATGCCACACTTCCCCTCATAGAGCCCAGCCTCCTGGATATCCTGTTCTGAATAAAGATTGAAGAGGTATGGAGATAGGAGACAGACCTTGCATACATCCTTCCCAATTTTGAATCATGCAGTGTTTCCTGGCTTTGTTCTGACGACTGCCTCCTGGTCCAAGTGTAGGGTTTGCATTGGCACAATCAAGTGTTCTGCCTTTGCATATTCAATGAAACAAAAATAGGCATTCTTCCGGTACTCCTTGTTTTCAGCCAATATCCATCTAACATTAGCTACAATACCCCTAGTACCATGGTCCCATCTAATAACAGCCTGTACTTCTGGTAGCTCTATGTTGAGAAAATGAGTTACATTGGGAAAATTGCTGTCAAAAACCTCTCTAGAGTGCTAAAGAGCAGCAATATCAACCTAGAGACTAAAGTGTGCCTGATCCAAGCCATAATCTTCTTAATTGTTACTTACTATTTCCTATGCACCTGAAAACTAGACAATGACCAAATTGGCAAAAGAAGAATAGATGCTTTTGAGTTGTAGTGTTGGAGAAGAGTATTGCTCTTAACACAGATTGCCAAGAGAACAAACAAGTCTTCCCTGGAAAGGGTGAAAGCATGTTGGTCCTTAGAGGGCAAGAATTTTGAAGCTCCATTTCACATACTTTGGGCATGTTTCCAGGAGGGATCAGTCATTGGAGAAGGATATCATGTTTGGAACTGCAGATGGTCAGTGAAGGAGAAGACCTTGGGTGAGGTGGTGGACTGACACAGTAACTATGACAATGGGGTCAGGTATGTCAGAGAAGGTTAATTTGGTTCAGGATAGGGCAAGATTCAGAGAAGTTGTTCATAAAGTCACTATTAATCAGATTCAACTCAATGGCACATAACAATAAAAAAGAAATTAGAAGTGTTGTACTGGGAATATCTACTTGTCATGGAACTCTCCAAAGTGCTAAAGAGCAATGATGTCAGTTTAAAGACTGATATCTTTAAATTGATTCAAGTTTTGGTGTTTTCAAGTACTTCTTATGCATTTGAAAGTTGGACAATAAATAAGAAAACAGAATAATCAATATCTTTGCATTGTGGTGTCAGAGAAGAGTGCTAAATAGCTCATGACTGCAAAAAGAACAAATATGTCTTAGAGAAAGTGCAGCTAAGGTGCTGCTTAGAGGGTAGGATGGTGAGCCTTCATTTTTCATACTTTGAGCATTTTGTTGAGGGCAGCCAAACCTTAGAAAAGGGCATCATACTTAGAAAGGTGGAGGGCAAGTGAAAGCAAGGAAGACCCTCAATGAGGTGGACTGTCACAATGACTGTAATAATGACTCAAGAATATCAGAGATTGTGAGGATGGCACAAGATAGGGCAAGGTTCAGATCTGTCTTTCATAGACTTGCTGCAAGTCATGCCAACCAGACTTGATGGTCCTTAATAACCACAATAATACAAAGAAAGAGCTGGGACTTTGTCTGAAGAATGAAATACTTTATATTGAGAGTACTGATGATGACATGATTGATTGATCTGGTTATGGTTATTAATGGACAGCTTTATTGCTATTACGTGCCGTTGAGTTGGTAACTGATCCTCCAGTGAGTTTTCAGAGGCTGTCAATCACATGGAAGGAGATTGTCCATATTTCTCTTGTGTTACTGTGCTTCTTGAAAGAAAGTTTTCACCTTTGAACTGGTAACTGAGCTCCTTAAAGATCTGCACCACCAGACTTCCCTTTACCTGCAGTTAAGCCACACACACACACACACAAAATAATAGATATGTACGAACAAAAGGTTAGTAAGTCTAAAATCCTCAGGTAACACAGTAAGATAAGTAGACTGAGAGAGCATCACATCCATGGCAGCCCCTAAACTAATCAGCAGACGTTGAACATGGGAGAGGGTTTGACTGTTGCCATTAACAGTGTTCTCTGTCCAGCTCTCTGTATAGTTTACTTATAATTCTGATAAGAGTCAAGTAGAAGTAGGAATAACTTTTTGTTCACTATTTCAATTGTAGGGAACTCTGCAAGGGTAGTGAGTTTACTAATACAATTTCATATTGCTAAGTTTTGGTCCAAAGGGGAACACTATAGCTAACATAAAGAGAAATATGGAAAAAAGCCTGAAGATAGTGAGAAGAGAGTATCTGGAAACAAATCTTGTTAATCTCTTTTAACAAGAGGAATCAGAGTCAATCTTTCTTTTCTGTTGCTTAGTATGTGCGTTTTGAAGGAACCTTAGTGGTATAATGGTTAAAACACTACTGCTACCTTCAAGGTGCACAGTTTGAACTCAGAAGCTACTCCAAAGGAGAAAGAGGTGGCATTATGCTTTCATGAAGACTTGGGAACAATATGGGACAGCTCTATTCTGTTCTATAGAGTCACTATATGTCAGAATTGACTAGAGAGCAACGGGAAGTAGAGGTTAATGTTTAGGATTTGAAGGCTATATCAGAGAAGTTTAGGGCCAACTGATGGAATCCTACTGATTTGGGAAAAAGAAAGAAAAACAGGAAACGACTTTGTCCAAAGTGTGATGAGCATGTGTTCAACACTTTGTGGGTTTATTTCATACAATTCTCTCAACCATTCCGTCAGTTAGCTATTAATAGTGTCACGATTTTAAAGATGAAGAAATAGAAGTTTAGAAAATCATATATAACTTCCTGAGACAGCTGGCTATATCAGTGGCAAAAAAGAACTTTGAATTCATGTCTGTCTAACTCCAAAACCATTCTCTTTCACATTACTACTTTAGACTGACCTCCTATTAACGGATAATATTTTTATAGGCTATTTCTGCACAAGTTCATATTCACAGGACCAGAGGTTATTATGACTTCTATATATCCTTTGGGGAGACATAAGCCAATTCATAATATTCATTCTTCAACATTTATTGAATTCTTCCTGTGTGTCAAGCCCTAGGATATGGACTGGGAATATAGTGGTCAATGGGGCACAATTTGGCTTCTCAAGGAGCTCATTGTATAATAGGAATGGAGACAAACCAACCAGATAATTATAATAGAAAGTAGTAAGCCCTCAATCTTACCACAACCACAGCATATTTACTTGGGAATTGGTTCCAGTTCCCAGAGCTCTTGAGATGCAGATAGCAGGTCTCCTTATTGAGTCCGAGTCTTTGCCAGCAGTAAGAATTGTGTGTGTGAAAAGTAAAGTTTAACTAAGTTCCCAAAAAACAAAGAGGGAATTGACATCGGATTGAAGGGAAATTGTTTTGGGGGTTAAAAATATCTTCCCATTTTTACCTCAAGGGTCTTCACTTTCTCATAATCCAGACATCATCCTTCTTGACTTCCACATATCCGTCTCAGAAAATGTTATTTGATCCAGAGAAGGAAGCCCATATTCTTGATGTGGATTAAGGATAAGACAGATGTTTAAATTGTGAAAGAATGACAAAGGGAGGAAATTAGCATTTTGTATGGGTTCAAATTAAAATTTCTATGATGAGAAAAAACAAATAATATTTTGTAAAAATGACTACTGGAAGGCAGCCAGACAGACCAGGTCAATTCTAGCCTTGGAGAAAAGTCTTCGTGACTATTTTGGGATCTTCAAGAGGGAAAGCCACAGGGATGGAGCACAGCTGGACAAAAGGAAGCCAAAAGTTTCATCAGCAACAACTTAATCTTGACTTGTTTTGCAGGGGAAACAAAGGTGGAGAGGCCCTTTGGTCTCCCTCAGGGATGTGTTGAATATTCAAAAATATTAATTTTGGAACAACAGTGACTACATTGTTGGAAACAAGCTAACCAAGCCAGAATTTGAGTTGATTGGATTGGCATAAAGTTCCTATAAACCACTTGAGAATGCCCATTCAAATTCCCCAATGCCTTTCAACAGAAAAATCAAAATGACAATATTTGCAGGCCAGGAAATATTTAGCCAGATGCACTGCAATCTCTGCACAACCCAAATGTCTAGCACAAGCTGTAATTTAGCATTTGAGGTAATTCCTTTAATTGTTTATACTTTAAGAGAAATAACAGTTTGACTCTCCACAAATCATTTGCTCTAAATTTAGGTATCATATTTTTTTCTATATTTGATCAAATTGTCCCTTCTAGATACAGTGTTAATATTACAATTAAGAGCCCTGTCCTCACCACTTTTACAGGCTTTAATACATATTTTCCTTGCTCTTAAATGCTAGGTTTATTCTATCACTGTTCAATAGTCCTGTATGAATTCCGTTTCTAGACTTCCACCTTTCTGTTCTCCCAATGTAAAGCTTGTCTCTGTAACAAATGGCAAAAATGATTTAACATGCTCATTCTCAAGGGCAGCTACATATTTTACTCTAGAATTGATACATTAAATCAAAAGAATGGCTATGTATTGGTTGAATTTTGAGGAAATGTCATGGATTAAATTGTGTCTTCCAAAAATACATACATATAGTGATGTAAAGTGGAAGTTTTGCAGTGGATCACCATGATATGATAAGGCAGCCATCCATAAGATTAAAGGATGGGATACAAGACCTCTAATTCCATCACAGGCAGGATTCAGTGTTAGAGAAATTTCCTTTGGGTGAAGCTTTAAACATCATTTAATATACAAGTGATAAAAGAAGGGGGTGGGAATCAAGTAGAGAAGAAGGGGCTTCAGTAAAACCAAGTGTGTCTCTTCGGTCCAGATCCTTGTCCTGGAAAATGCCTAGAACCAGGAGACACCAAGAGGGGAAGTCTTCCTGTAGAGCCAGCACCATAAATTTGGACCTGAAGGCTCTTAAACTATAACAGAATGAATTTGTGTTTGTTAAAACTTTTCACTTGTGATAGAAATAAAACAAAATAAAAAGAATACCTCTTTGCCATCGAGTGGAAACATAGCTGACCCTCCATTAGGCCTTCAGAGACTATAAATTGCACTCGAGGAGATTGCCCTTTTTTTTTTCCAAGTTGCCTCTAGGCTGGTTGATTCAAGCCATCAGCAAGGTGTCACCTTTGGAATAACAGTGCAACTTCTTACTCACTAGGCTATCAAAGTTCATTTGTGGTATCTCTATTATATCAACACTACCTGATGACACTTAAAACAGCAACCTATATCTAAGATAGGAACCAAAACAAGTTAGGAAACATATTCCTCATTCTCTCATATTACAAAATAGAGATAGAAACTTATTTTGTTTCTGCATAAATTAAATCCTACATTCTAATAACATAGGGACTCTAGTGGCATAGTTCATAGAGAGCTGTGCTGATAATCCAAAGACTAAACCTATCAGCCACTTTGCAGCAGAAAGATAGACAATGTCTTCCTGTGTAACTTATGTTCTCGAAAACCCACTGGAGGGTCAACTATGAATTTGTTCCAACTCTATGTTAATAATGAGTGAGTGATTAAATCTAGTAATATGTTTACAAAAATGTTTTGATTACCTATGGCAGAACTTATAAACTCAGGGAATGCTATTACACAGAAATAAAAAGAAAATTATTATTGTTTTGATAATTTTTTAAAAGTTTTGGATTATAGGAGTCAGTATTGTAATGATCTGAAAATGAGTGAATAGAAAGGCATTAGACAATTAGGATTTGATGAGATATTGTCATTACTTATATCAATCAAATAAAAATAATGTTAACAAAACAAATGTTAATGAAAGATAGGTTGAAAACTGAGTATTATTTGTAAACTTTAGATCAAAAGAAAGTAAATAAAGCACAGTGCTCATGGAAGACACTCTTGGGTGAGTACATTCCTGAGCTCTTACTCTGAATGTATTTGCCAATTTTCAATGATACTTGGCAACAAATACTGAAATCAGGTGGAATAAGTTATTTTTTTTCTTTTTTCAAGATTACTTTGACAGATCGAAGTCCTTGAATTTCGTCTGTAAATTTTAGAATAAGTTTGTCAGTTTCTGAAAACTCACTGGATTCAAGATTGAAACTGCAATGAATTAATAAACCAATGTGGAGAAATTAGACAACATTGTAGATATACATGACAAAAGAGACTAGATAGATAGGTGGAGGTACAGCCATATGATGAAATATCACTCAGTAATAAAAAGAAAAAAAATACTATGGTAAAAAGTCAACAGAATAGGTGAATCACAAAACACAGCAAGGAATATATTTTGTATGGGTCTGTTCATATTAGGTTCCAAAACAAGTAAAATGCATATATAGTGAAAACCAGCAAAGTTTTTATTTTATGGTATATAGATGAAAATTTCCAAAGAAAAGGCATGAGAAATTCTGGGTTAATAGAAGTCCTCTATATTGTAAGTCTATATTGAAAGTCTGCAGTTAGGGACCTCTCCAAAATACTCAAGAGCAACAGTGTCTCTCTGGAGACTAAGGTCTGCCTGATACAGGCCATGGTTTTTGCAATCACTTGTTATGCATCAGCGAGTTGGACAATGACTAGGGAGGATAGAAGGAGAATTGATGCCTTTGAGCTGTGGTGCTGGAGAAGAGTATTGAATGCACCATGGACTGCCAAGAAAACAAACAGATTCAGCCTGGAGAGGGTTAAACCAGGCTGCTCCTTGGAGGCAAGGATTCTGGGGCTGCGCCTGACATACTTTGGACATATTGTAAGGAGAGACAGGTCTTTGGAGAAGGACATCATGCTGGGTAGAGTGAAGGGACAGCTCAGGAGGGGAAGACCCTCTATGAGGTGGATTGATTCACTGACTAGGGTACTCGGGATGGGTGTGTCGGGGGCAATGAGATTGGCACAGGATAGAGCACGGTTTAGGGCTGTTGTACATAGGGTCGCTATGAGTCGCAAATGACTCGACGGCACATAACAACAAGAACAACATATTGTATTAGAATTATAGATTTTATGGATGCATTTGTCAAGGCTCACCACTTAAGATTTACTCTTTAAATTTCACACCCTAACAGAAACAAAAAGCAGTATAAACAAATATTGAACCATCACAATTGATATGCATGCTGAAGAATTTAGAGGAAAGTTGACTAACATCTGTGGCAAAAAGCACTGGAAAAGCTCAATATAAGCCACCAATACCAGGCTAGACATAAATTTAGGAACATACCATCAATTACTTATGTGTAAGCTAAAAGTGAAGAAAATTAAGTAAGTCAGTCAGCTAGATCCAAAATACAAGAGTCTATCCCCCTAAATTTAACAGTCGTCTCAAAAACAAGTAAGGATCAAAGACCAAATGATTTGTAGGATGACATTAAAGATATCATTTTTGAAGAGAGCAAAGGGTCTTTACAAAGACAAAGGAGAAAGAAAAGATGAACATGGATGTCGGAAGAGACTCCAAAAATTGCACTAGATCATTAAGAAGTCAAAAGAAAAGAGATATATCAAAGTAAGTTATGAGCAAAGGCGAAGCTGACAATTTGACATTTCTTGAACTGAAAGAACTGAAAAATAAATTCAAGCCTTAAGTTAGAATATTGAGAAATGCTATAGGGTAAAAAAAAAATCTTGAACATCCAGAAAGCATCAAAAGAAGGTGGAAGGAATATCCAGAGTCACTACACAAAAAGCAGTTGGTTGACACAGAAATATTTCAGGTTGTAATATATGATAAAGACTCAGTGTTTATGAAGGCATAAATTCAAGCTGCAGTGAAGACAATGAAAAAAATATGTAAGGCTTACTTTACAGCAACACTGAGAACACCATGCCCTTTCTCTGCAGAATCACCAGGACGGTTGGATTCCTGTACACATAACCCAAAAATTGGAGGGCCTTCAAGGCCCTCATCGCTGCTCAGTACAGTGGGGCTGACATCCGCGTGCTCTCTACACCACCCCACTTCCATTTTGGCCAAATCAAACCAACCACACTCCTGAATTTCTCTGCAAGTTTCCTGCAGGTAAGGTTCCAGTGTTTGAGAATGAGGATGGATTCTGTGTGTTGGAAAGCAGTGCCATTGTGGTATGTCCTTGTGGTATGTCGAGTACCTCTTCCTCGAGGAGCTCACCCAGACCTTCATGAGCTGCAACCTCATCACTGGAATGTTCCAGTGACTGGATAAACTGTGGAAGAATGCCTTTGCCAGTGTCATCCTCTTTGGAACCAAGAATAGCCTCTCCATTTCTAGAGTGTGGGTCTTCAGAGGCCAGAGCTTGCCTTCTTGCTGAGTCCAGATTGGCAGGTGGTCTATGAGTCCTACACATGACGGAAACTGGATCCTGGCAGTGAGGAGACCAAGATGCTGGTTTGAGAGTACTTCTGCTGGGAGGGGGCATTCCAGCACGTAGGCAAGGCCTTCAATCAGGGCAAGATCTTCAAGTGTCACTGCCTGCACCTGCCCTTTGGGGATTATAGAGGTCATTAAGGAAAATGGAATTTTTTTTAAAGCCCTAGGCATAGATGAGATACCAACTGATGTGTTCCAAATAACAGATACAGCCCTGGATGTGCTCATCAACCTGTGCACGGAAATTTGGTAGAGAACTATCTAGCCAACAGACTGGAAGAGATTACTATTTTTTCCCATTCCCAAGAAAGATGATACAACAGAATGTGGGAATTATCAAACAGTATAGTTATTATCACAGCTGATATTGAGCTTCTCCAGCGGTTCCTTCCACAGATGTAGTCGATCTGATTCTTATGCATACCATCAGGTGAAGTCCATGTGTATAAC
>NW_006399807.1:14807274-14824855 GCF_000299155.1 Elephantulus edwardii | reverse complement strand
GGCGCAGGATAGAGCAGGGTTTAGGGCTGTTGTGCATAGGGTTGCTATGAGTCGAAAACGACTCGACGGCACATAACAACAACATAGTTATTATCACACACAAGTAAAATCTTGCTGATAATCATAATAATTTAAAAAAACCCCATTTAAAACAGTACATTGACAGAGAACTGCTAAGCTTAGAAGAGGCTGAGGCACCATGGATATTTTTTTTTTAAGAAGGTCCTTTATTAATACCACTAAATCCATTGTATGTGTTTCATACAATCATTGATATGCTTTGTGATTTATAAATAAATCACCATTGATTTATACCTCGCATTATGCCATCTTTTTCAGGTCTGCATTGGATTTTTTCTATTCCCACACCCGTCCATTCACCAAACCTGGCTATTCTAGTAATTCCCATTCCTTATTTTGTTTCTCTTTTCCCTTCTCCTCTCCTTCTTTTGGACTTTTATGCACATCTTACTAGTTATCCTTCTATTTCTACAATATTGACCTTATAACACTGAGTTAGTTCATTCCGCATAATGCTTTCTAGACTTTCTCATGTTATTCAGAATTTTACAAAGTCATTGCTCTTTAGTGCTGTATAGGTATTCCATTATGTGAATGTACAATATATCAATCCATTTGTTGGTTGGGCATTTGGGCTATTTCCGTGTTCTTGCTATTGTGAATAACACTGCTATGAATATAGTTATACAAATATTTGTTTATTTCTTGGTTCTATTTTTCTCAAGATGTATTCCCAGCAGTAGAATAGCTGAGACATATCCCACCAGCAGTACATGACAGTTACAGTCTCTCAACATGCTAGTTCTGTTGTGATTCTCTTTAATGTCTTATTTGTATCTTCTTTTATTTTGTTAAGTTTGTTAATGGCTTGTCCCTTTTATTGACACTTTCAAAGAACCAGATCCTGTTCTTGTTGATAGTTTCAATTGGTTTGTTTGAGTTGTTTGTGTTTGTTTGGTTTTGGTTTGTGTTCTTTTTTTCCCTGATGGAGCTCCCAGATTAAAACGGGATTGAAAGCAGGAGGGGCATTCACTTCCGAAATAGCTAGCCTCTGGTAACTCTATGAACTTAGAGAAACAATGAAAGCTATACAAGTATTCCGGTCTGTTTGTTCATAGGGTTGCTATGAATTGTCTACAACTCGATGGCACTTAACAATAACAACATCCTATTGATTTCAGCCCTAGTCTTTAGAATTTCCTTTCTTTGACAAACTGTGGGAATAGCTTATTGTTCTTTTTCTATTTGATGAAGGTTTTGAGTTAAGTCATTAATTTTGTTTCTCCCATTATAATGTGTTTTCCTATTGTTATCAATATGAATAGCCTCTTGAGAACTGCCTTAGCTATATCCCAGAGGTTTTGATATGTTGCATTTTCACATTTATTTGTTTCCAGGAGGATGGAAAATCTTTTCCCATGTCATTAAATGCCTCTGAAAACACATTGGAGGATCAGTTACGGGTCAATTCCAAGTTGACAGCAAACAACAGAACAACAATAACAACATAACCCAATAGTGCTCTAGGGGGATGTTGTTTAGTTTCCATGTAAGTAGTTTATTTTTTCTTTTTACCGCTTATTAATTTCTAGTTTTATATGGCATTGTGACCTGAGAAGATACTTTGTATTATTTCAATGTTTTCAAATTTGTTGAGGCTTGCTTTGTATCCCAATATATGATTAATTCTATACAATGTGCCACATGCTTGAAAACAAAGTAGATTGAGTTTTAATTGGGTGTAGTACCCTGAATACATCTAAGAGGTTATATTGGCTAATTGTATAGTTTAGTTCTTCTGCATCTTTAGTTTCTTTTGAGTTGACATGTCCTTTGGTGAGAGTGTTGTGTTAAAATTTCCTACCACTATTGTAGTGTTGTCTATTTCTTTCTTCAACTCTCTTAACCACTGTTGTATTTTGTTATGTTGTTGGTCCATTGTGTCTTCAATTATTAAATAGTACTATTTCCTTATATATTATAGTGGTTTTCATTCTGAAGTCTATTTTTCAGTGATTAGTGTTGTCATGCCTAATTTATTATAGATGCCATTTTCATGGTATATGTTTTTCCAGTTGTTTTTAGTTTCTCTTTTTTCCTTGTTTCTTAGAGTAAGCTCAAAGTGTCAGTCTTTCACTTAGCAGTTAAACACTTTCCTACTTTAGATATATAGACTCAAATATCTCAACTCATTGCCATTGAGCTGAAACTAACTTATAGTTGACCCTCTAGAGAGTTTTCAGAGGCTATATATTGTACAAGAGGGGATTTCTCATCATTCTCTTGTAGCTGGTGGATTTTAACCACCTGCCTTTGGGTTTAAAGTGTAACTCCCTACACTCTAGGCCACCAGAGCTCCCTTAGGTATATGTTGTTGGTGGTAGATATTATTGAATTGAGTATGACTCATAGTGATTCTGTGAACAACAGATCTGAACTCTGTCCTATCCCATGTCATCCTCATCATTTCTGACATACTTGAACCCATTGATGTAGTAATTGTGTCAATCCATCTGGTTGAGACTCTTTTTGTCTTTTGTCATCCCTCTACCTTTCCAAGCGTGATGCCCCTCGTCAAGAAAAAGCCTCTCCTAGCAACATAGCCAAATAGATCTCCAAAATCTATATATCTACCTTCTTAGATATATTGCTATTGTTTTGGGGCACCATTAAGTCAAAAACAATGTGTACATGAACCTCCAATATATTTTCAGAGGCAGTTAATTGCATGGGAGGAGATTGTTCATCTTTCTCTTGTGGAGCAGTTGGTGCATTTGAACTACATTCTTTTGGGTTGTTAGCACAACTCCTTACCACGAGGCCACATGAGCTTCCATTTATGTGTGTGTGTGTGTATATCTATATATCTATCTCTATCTCTATCTATATCTATATAAGTAGTTTATATATTTTTTTCTATTTCTATAAACATACACACACACTAGTTGCTGTAAGGCACCCTTGAGTATGACCCACAGCAACCCTACAAACAACAGATCTGAAGCCTTTCCTATGCTATGCCATCCTCAGATTTCCTGACACACTAGAGCCCATTGTGGCAGTCACTGTGTCAATTCACCTGGTTGAGGGTCATCTTCTCCTTTGTTGACCCTCTGACTTTGTGAGCACCATGTCCCTTGCCAAGGAATAGCCCCTCCTGGCAACAAGCCTGAAGTATGTGAGGCAAAGCTTTAACATTTTTGCCTCCAAGAAGCACTCTGACTGCACCTTCTCCAAGACATACTTGTTTGTTCTTTTGGTAGTCCATGGGGTGTTCAATACTCTTCTCCAACACAGTTCAAAGGCATCAATTCTTCTTCTGTAATCCCTATTCACTATCCAGCTTTCAGATGCATAGCAAGTGATCAGAGAGACCATGGCCTGACTCAAATGAATCTTAGACCTCAAATTGACATCATTACTTCAAAATAATTTAGAAAAGTCTCTAACTGCAGACTTACCCATGTAATGTGTCTCCTGATTTTCTGACTGCCTGTACCAAGGATGTGGATTGTGGACCCAAGCAATATGAAGTTGTTGACAGTTTCAATCTTTTCTCCATCAATCGTGATGTCAATGTTGCCTATTGGTCCACGGGTAAGAATTTTTGTTTTCTTGACCTTGAGATGCAATCCATGTTGAAAGCTGTATTCTTTGATCTTTGACAACAAGTGCTTCAAGTCTTCCTCACTTTCAGCAAGCACAGTTGTGTTGTCTGCATAATACAGGTTATTTATGAGTCTTCCTCCAATCTTGATGCCACGTTTTTCTTCATAGATTCCAGCTTCTCAAATAATTTGCTCAGCATACAGATTGAATAGATATGGAGAGAGAATATAATCCTGGCATACTCCCGCCTTCATTTTAAATCATATATTTTTCCCTTGCTCTTTTCACACAACAACCTGTTGGTCTAGGTATAGGTTTACATAAGCAAAATTAAGTGCTCTAGAATTCCCATAACAAGTTATGGCTAAAAAGTTATATATTTCTATTTATCCACAATAAATACTCTTGGTACCATCAGCCAGGAAGTCAAAAGATGAATTGCAATGGAGAAAATCTGCTGTCAGATATCGCCTCAGATTACTGAAGAGCAATGACATTATTCAGGAGACTAAGGTGTGCCTGACCCAGACCTTAGTCTTTGCAATTACTTGCTATGCTTCAGAGAGATGGACAATGACTAAGGATGATAGAAGTATTGATGCCTTTGAGTTGTGGTGCTGGAGAAGAGTTCTGAATATGCCAAGGACTGCTAAGAGAACCAACAGTTTCATCCTTGAGAGGGCGAAACCAGGCTGCTCCTTGGAGGCAAGGATTTTGAAGCTTTGTCTTACATAATTTGGGCATGTTGCAAGGAGGACAAGTCCTTGAATATGGACATAATGCTTGGGAGAGTAGAGGGACAGCGCAAGACAGGAAGACCCTGGATGAGATGGGTTCATTCAGTGCCTAAGGGTAATGGGGGTAGGAGTGTCAGAGACAATGAGGTTGGCTCAAGATAGAGCAGGGTTCAGGGCTATTGTATGTAGGGTTCCTCTGAATCACAAATGACTTGGTGACACACAACAACAATATACATATTCCCACACAAATATTAATATAATGCATTTTTTGTTCAAATATTTTTACTTGTCTATCAGTCATAAATAAGAAACTCTCCTCAACTGGACCTGAATTCATTCTTAATTCATACTCTCTTAATCCAAAAATAAGAAGAGGCCACTGAAGGGTGTTAAAAATACAGTTAGCCAAACTCCTGTCTACCACAGAACATGTGCCTGTGGAAATGAAGACCCATGTTGGACAACATTGAGTAACAGTGATTTCTTCTAACTGCTGATTTTCTATGTCCTCTTGTAAGACTTTGGCAATGTTGCACACCCTCCCTTGTTTTCTGGCTTTATAACACCTTGTATCCACTGGAGCTTTTCTCTTCTTCTGGGTTAGTATTTCAAATTCCTGCTCTCCATTGGAAAGTGTCCTGTCCACATTTACTGCCATAAATCCTGAGAAAACTTAAAAACATGATCAAAAACACAAAACTCAGACTTTCTTTCCATAAATGGTTGTCCAAGTTCTTTATTTCCCCTCCAAACTGCTGCTGACATTTATCCAAAAATAACCAGAAAAAGTGGTTCAAAGCAAATCATAAACTATTTAGTGAGCCACAAATCCTTTCCAAAGTCCACATGACCACAGGCAGAGCTTAAATAGAAGTCAGTGAGGAAATAGAATCTTACAACAGGAGACTGTTGAGTGGGAGTGTGGTGCTACAACCCAGATTTCACTGAACGCTTAAATTGTGTCAATTGCCCATGCCATTACTCTTACAAATGCATAATATTGATCTTTTCTTTGGTTTACATTACCAATTATGGTGTATAATAGAGGAATAAGATATTAAAGTAACAGTGAAAATACTATGAACTTGAAAAATACCTGGAAATAACCAGTTCAAACATCACATGAACTACAGCCCTGTTATTCTGGGACCAGAAGAACTAGATGATGCCCAGATACCATTGTCAACCACTCTAAAAAAGAACAGAATAGAAAGTCTTGGATAGAGTTGGAGAGAAAAGTAGAACAAAATCAAAATCATTAAAAAAGGCCACACTTACTAATCTATTATAAACTGATGAGATCTCTGAGATTTAGGACTTTTAGACATTTGTCAAGCCTGGATTGAGCTAACTACTATGACTCAGCTTTCAGTCAAAAAATCCACAGGCTTTCATTCTTTTGAAAAATTGATCATACAAGATCAAAGGCACAACATGATATTTCTTCCTTATTTTCTGTGACTGATAACTTCAATGATCAGGTTTGACTTCAACTTGGATTTTCCCCTTTATCAATAACTTTCTTATCTGTTTGCTAACAGGCAATCTGTCTTCCTTTCTATCTCTCTTTCTCCTTCAAATTCAATGACTTTACTGAGAGAACTTTCCATCTTAATACCCCATGTCAATTTTTCCTGGGATGCAATCAACACATTTTACTTCCTACCATACATCCTCTTGGACCATTTTTTCCCTCCAGTCTTTTCTACAACAACCAATTTAGTAACACATGACCTGATGGTATCTTACTTCAAACAACCCAATTTTACACATTTCCATCCTGGGACCTGTCTGATGTAGGTATTTAGGAAGCTTCTGTGGACTCTCTAAGCACCAGTACATGAACATAGAGTTACCACCTCTATGGTGGTAACTTTGCTGAAAAGAGAGCAGGTCTACTTTTCTGTGGTGATTGAAGAGATAATCCTTTCTTTTCCAAGAACCATTACCATTTGTAGAGACTCTTTAACTGAAAGACTATCAGGCTTGCAATTTCTCACATTGTTGTCGTTAGACCAACAATGCAGTTATTACCCAGGAATTTCTTAAAAGTGCATAGATCTTTACCCCCTTCCTCCATCCACCAAATTGTGCCACTCTGTGGTTATGCTCCTACCCATGCTTATCCCTCTGCTCCAACCTGGGCCCCTTTATGTCCCATACTTGTTTAACTAGTAGTCCTTCTGGTTTTACAGCAATGATCTTATGCAGTATTTGTCCTTATAAGACTGAGTTATTTCACTTAGCATGATGTTCTCCAGTCTCTCCCAAGTTATGCAGTACTTTTTGAAATCATAGTTTAATGGTAATTAATTTTATAAAACATATTACATGAGAATGATTGCATGAAACATAATGTGAATGAAGAATAGTGTGAAACAGAATGTATATGAACTTGGTAAGCAAATGAATATAATTAAAAAAATACATAAACTTAATTCCCACATGTTGAATTAGAAGATCTATGTGTAAAACTCAAGCAGCTATCTATGCTTTGAAATAGCTGCCTTGATAGATTCTGGGGCACCCTAAATTTTTACAACCCTTTCCTCCCCCAAAAACCCTCATTTCCAAAGCAAGGGCTAATAATTTTTGTCTCAGACCTTATTACTGCTCCTCTTTGTGGTCCATATTATACAGAATTTGGAGTTTAGGATTATGGTGTGAGGTTATTGCTTCTTCTTTTCTTTTTTTCTCCAATAGATTTATTTTTTTTTAAAAGGAATGGATTGTAAGGAAAGAAAAAACACACCCATTAGGTAGAGAAAAGTATGGGATAGAAAATAAATACAAATGTAAGCTGATTTACTAATCACTTTATAACCACAACAAACTGGTACAGAGGAAGATTCTGTATAAAATTGCTTTTTCTTTGGTATAAGAAAAAGGGGGATGATTTTTGTGGTTTTGTTTGGGCTTTAAAAAAATGTTTTCAACGTGAATTGAGGGAGAAGAAAAGAATAAAAATAAAGATTCTGTATAAAATTTCTTTTTCTTTGGTATAAGAAAAAGGGGGATGATTTTTGTGGTTTTGTTTGGGCTTTAAAAAAATGTTTTCAATGTGAATTGAGGGAGAAGAAAAGAATAAAAATAAATTTGAGGTCATAATCCTTAACTGGAATTGTAGGCTACTGATCTGAGAGCTCTGAGGCCAAGGAATGGGACCTCTCATCCTGTGCTGCATCTGATTACTGCTTGACCCCTGACAAGCCACTTAACCTCTCCAGGCTTCCTCTGGGCCATGTAAACTTGCCTTTGAGCAACAAAAGTGCTTCTTGTGCTTTTCTTCAGCTCAGAGTTTAAGTGCCTCAAGTGAAAAGGTTCATGTTTCCTCTCCACTGAGATGTCATCACTGGAAAGAGCTCACTGCCATTACTTTGAAGCCTGAACTTGTTCTAGGCCATTTATATTCTTACTTTCAGAGATGGTGCACTTCTCTTTCAGGTCAAGATAATTCATTCCAATTTCAAATCTTCATCAAAAACTGGAGAAGGTAAGCTCTATATTGGCCTCAGCTCTGAGCTCTGTTTCTCTGGAGAGTAGAAAGCATAACAGGAACACTCCGGCCAGCAAAGAGTGAGACTAGATCCAAGTTGCTGTAAAATTTGTGTACTATTTATTATTTTTTCTCCTCATCATCAGATTCTTTCTTCCTTACCTGGATGATAATTGCTAAAAATTTAGCATCGTTTTGTCCAATTTGTGATAAACATAGCAGAGCAGGAACAGTAGAAATCTTCTCTCTAGCTATTTCAGGAGACCACTGCTACCTCTATCCAAATGGACTCATTCATTCCTTTGTTTAGTTTGTCATGCCATTTAATCTAAGACAGTGCAATGCAAAGTTGGCCAATCCACAAACAGTTTGTGGTTAGATGGAAAGAAAGCCAGAAATGGAAAGTAAGTGTTTCGGAGCTTGTATAGCATTTGAATCTGTCATGATGTCCAAAATAGTGGCTATTGGATTGGCTTCACTGAGCAGAGAATGCATAAGCCAACTTAAACGTGATAAAACTAAGGCAGTAGTAAGTAGCATTTGTCTCAGGTTATGTTATCAGAGCTTGCCTGGGCTGGATACACCATTTAGGGGACCTTATAAAAATTAAAATATGGGCCTTTTGTTAAAAATTATAATGAAGTTCAGTATGACAATTATAGTTTTGCTGGTATGCACTATTGACTTAACTTCAACTCATAGAAATGCTATACACAATGGAATGAAGCCCTGTCTATTCCTGAGCCATCTTCATAATCTCGAATATGCTTAAATCCATTATTGAAGGCACTATCAATCTCTCTCGTCAAAGGTCTTCCTGACTTTTCAGGGACCCTCTAATTTTCCAAGTATAATGTTTCTGTCCAGAGACTAGCCCCTCCTGACAGTATGCCCAAAGTATTTGTGACCAAGTTTTATCATTCTTGTTTCTTTTTTTTTAAGCTTTTTGTTGTTACTTTTAAGAATTTGGTTTGAGTACAATTATTCAATACATTGTATTCCATTCATGTTCATGGGGTTTTATACAATCTTTTACATACATTGTATTTTAAATAGTTACTATTGATCCTTTCTAAAAATTTTATCATTATTAATTTTAATGAGAATTTACAGAGATTTTGGATTTCCATTCATTCATTGTTGCATTTTTCTCCCTGCCCACTTTTCCCCTCCAGTTCTTTCTTTTCTTTGAAAAGTAAAAGAAAAATTCTTTCATTATTATACAAAATAGTCCACTTCACTATGAAGCTTTTGTTCTGGAGCATTTGTTTTGAAGCATTTGTCATGACAATAATACCTAATCATATATACCTTTTAAACAGTTCTCCCTCCCATCTGTTTCAATGCAGTATACATAATTTGTCCCATCTTTCTTAGTTTCCCCCCCAACCCCTATGTCTTGTTTCTAAAGAGCACTCTGGCTGCAATTCTTTGAAGATGAATTTGTTTGTTCTTTTGACAATCCATGTTATATCCAGTATTCTTTATCAACACCACAGTTCAAAAGTATTCATTCTTCTTCAGTCTTCATTATAACAAAAAGAACAAAAAGTGTAGAGACCTTCTGAGCAGGAAGTGTATGCTGCTTCACAGATAGTATGTTAGTGCAGTCAACTACGTCTGTGCTGCAGGATTATCTTGCAATATGTGATATATTATACTTAGTTGATCATCTGTACTTTAAAAGTGTATAAAAGATGGAAAATATTAACATTTGCATAACATCATTGTTATTCTCAGTTTAAATTTTAAAATTAAATTCACTTTTCAACATCTAGTAGGAAGCTATTGGCAATATTGTTGTTTTTGTATACCATTGAATCAGAAAAGACTCATAGTTTGTTCTCTAGCGACTTTTTAGAGGAAGTATAATTGCATGGGAAGAGATTGCCCATAATTCTGCGGAGCTGAAGATAGGTCCTGACTGTGGACCTTTGAAATGGCAGTATAACTGCCAATTAGGATAGTAAAAGAGTTGTCTTATTTATTTTTAACTCTTTAAAAAATTTTTATTTTATACTGGTTTATTTAAAAAGTTCAAATAAATTATGTTTTACACCAGATACTACCCATTTCCTGGAAGCAGGAGCGGCATCCACTTCCAAAATGGCTTGCCTCCGGAAACTCTATGTACAAACAGTGCTCAGGCAGTTCGTTCATAAGGTCGCTATGAGTCGTCTACGACTCGATGGCATTAAACAACAACATTACCCAATTCCTTGGCAGTCCTCTCCACACCCATCTAATTGTGAGACCCTTTGATTAAACCCTTCCTCACCCAGCCGATCCTCACCCTTTTGCCCCTCCCCCGCCTTTCTTGGATCCTCCTACTCGTTCTACAAAGTCTCTATAAACTTTCATTAAAATAAAAAAAAATTCTTAAACAGTATTTATCTTTATGGGACTGAGTTAGTTCACTTTGCATAATACTCTCCAGTCCCTCCCAAGTTTGGTAGTAATTTACAAAATGATTGTTCCTGCGCATTGTGCGGTATTCCATTGTGTGAATGCACCTTAATTTCTCAATCCATTTGATTGTGGTGGGATATCTGGGCTGTCTTCATGTTCTTGCAATGGTGAATAACACTGCTTTGAACATTGGTGTACAAGTCTTCCTTTGTGCCTCAGTGATTTTGAACATTTCTTCATGTGTCTGTTGGCAATCTGAAGATCTTCCTCTGTGAAAATTGTTTCCATGTCTTTTGCCATTTTGTAATTGTGTTACCAGTTTATCTTGTGAAGTCTCTGTAGGATTCTGTAAATTTTTGATATGAGATCCTTGTCTGAAGTGGTATTGTGAAATGGGTTTGGTGTTTTGTTTTGTTCCCCTCCCCGCCCCCCGCCCAGTCAGTAGGTTGATGGGCACAGGGATTTAATCATTAGGAGGTTTCATTCATCAATTTTACCCTCTCTGGATTGTGCATTTCTGGCTGTATTTGGCGGTCTCTATTCCATAGACTAGGCCATCTAAGCTTGATCCCAGTTTGTCTCTGATGAACTTTATGATTTTGGGGACCTACTCCCAAGTCTCTGATCCACCTTGAGTTGATTTTTTGTGTATGGTATGATATGTGGATCCTGTTTCAGCTTTCTGCAGATTGTTGTTGATTGTCTTTGAGCCAAACATGACTCAGCGACCGTATGAACAAAAGGCCTGAAGCCTTTCTAGAACTATCAACATTTATCAAAGTTCATAGAGTTTCTGGAGGCATGTTGTTTATGAATTGGATGCCACTCTAGTCCAGCTTTGCCAGCCCCATTTGTTAAAGAGGTTGTCATTTCCCCACTTGATACGTTTTAATTCCTTGTCAAATATTAGTTGACCATAGATAGCTGCGTCCATTTCTGGGTTCTCAATTCTGTTTCATTAGTTTAAATGCCTACCATTGTACCAATTCCATGTTGATTTGGCTTTGAGGTCAGGGAGTGTTATGCCTTCCACTCCATTTTTATTACTCAGAAAAGTTTTGTTTATTCAGTGTCTTTTTCCTCTCCAAATAAACTTGAGAATTTCCCTTTTGATATCCTTGAAAAATGAATTTTATATCTGTATTAGGATTACATTGAATATATAGATTGCTAGGATTGTCATGTTCACAATATTGAGTCTTCCTATCCATTTTTTCATTTCTCTCTAGATCTTTTATTGTGTCTTGTGGAAATGTGCTATAGTTTTGTGGGTTTGGTTTTTTTGTTTGTTTGTTTGTTTGTTTTGTACAGGTCTTTAGTATCTCTAGTTAGGTTCACTCCCAAGTATCTCAATTTGTAACTGTATATTGTAAATGGTATTGCTTGAACTGGTTTCCTTCTCTGAGCTCTCTTTGTTACTGTAGAGGAATTCCACTGATTTTTGGATATTGATCTTCATTCTTCCCCTCCACTAAATTGGTCTACTAGCTCTAACAGGTTTTTTGTTGAGTTTTGTGTACACTATCATATCATCTGAATATAGTGATAATTTAACCATCTCTTTGCCAAACTGGATGCCTTTTATTTCCTTCTCTTGCCCTAGGAAACACTTTAAGAACAATATTGAATAGAAATGGTGACAGTGGACGTCCTTGTCTCGTCTCTGTTTGCAAAAAAAATTGCCATTAATCTTTCTCCACTGCAAATGATATTAGCTCTTGGTTTTGTATCTGTGCTTTTCACTATGTTGAGAAAATTCACTTCTTTTCCAGTTTTGTTGAATGTCTTTATCAGAAAGGGGTGTTGGATTTTGACAAGTATCTTTTCTGCATCAATTGCTAAGATTACATGGTTCTTATTATTTGCTTTGTTAAATGGTGAATAACATTGATGGTTTTTCTTATGTTGAGCCATCCATGCATACCTGTTATGAATCCCACTTGATCACGATAAATTATTTTTTTGATGTGTTTTTTAATTCTATTGGCTAGGATTTTGTTAAGGATTTTTGCATCTACATTCAGGAGAAATATTAGTCTGTAGTTTTCTTTCTCGGTAATATCTTTCCCTGGTTTTGGTATTAGGGTTATACTTACTTCATAGAATGACTCTTGGAGTGTTACTTCTTTTAAATTTTTTTTAAATTATTTAAGTGGAATTGTTGTTAAAACCTCTCTGAATGCTTGGTAGAATTCAACTATGAAGCCATCTGGCCCATGACTTTTCTTATGGGGTAATCTTTTTATGACAGGTTCAATTTCTTCTTTTGTGATGGGTCTAGTCAAGTATTCTCTATCTGTCCCTGTCAATCTGGGTAGGGAAAGCATTTCAAGGAATTTGCCCATTTCCTCTATATTTTTTAATTTATCATAAGAGTTAAAGCTTTTTATAGTATATTCCAGTAGTATCTATTTAATTTCATCTGGTTCTTTTGTGATGTCACCTTTATAATTTCTTAATCGAGTTAACTATGTCTTCTCTTTTTTTACCTTTTGTTAAGGTTTTCAATTTTATTGACCCTTTCTTGATCTTGTTGATGATTTCAATTGTTTTTCTGTTTTCTATCTCATTGATTTCAGCTCTTGTCCTTATAATTTCTTTTCTTCTAGAGGCTGTAGGATTAGATTGTTGTTCTTTTTCTATTTTATGAAGATGTTGAGTTAGGTTATTAATTTTTCTTCTTTTTACCTTTTTGTGTGTGCATATTGCTGTGAACTGCCCCCTGAGCATTGCCTTAGCTGTATACCAGAGGTTTTGGTATGTTGTATTTTCATTTTCATTTGTTTCAAGGAACTTTTTAAATTTCATTCTTTATTTATAACCTAATCATGTTCTAGCAGAGAATTATTCAGTTTCCACATGGCTGATTTTGTAAGCTTTACCCTCCTGTGATTAATTTATAGTTTTATGGCATTGTGGCCTGAGAAGATACTTTCTGTTATTGCAGTATTTTTTAATTTGTTAAGGTTTGCTTTGTGTTCTAATATGAGATAGATTTTGGAGAATGCACCATGTGCATCTGAGAAGAAAGTGGACTGAATTTTAATTACATGCAGTATCCTGAATACATCCACAAGGTCGAGTTGGCTGGTTGCATAGTTTGGATCTTCTACATTTTTGCTGTTATTTTGGGTTGACTTCTCCTTTGGTGACAGTGATGTGTTGAAATCTCCTACCACTATTGTGGTGCTATTTCTTTCTTCAATTCTGTTAACTGTTGTCTTATGTATTTTGCAGGTCTATCATTTGGTGCATACATGTTAACCAAGGTTAGGTCTTCTTGACCAATTTTGCCTTTAATCAGTATGTAAAGCTCTTCCTTATCTTCAAAGGTGTTTTTCATTCTGAAATCTATTTTATCAGAGATTAGTATTGCCACTCCTGCTTTTTTTGAGTTTGCCATTTGCTTGGTATATTTTTTTTTCTGCCTTTGATTTTGAGTCTGTCTTTTCCTTTTTTAGATTTGTCTCTTGTAGACAACATATTGATAGGCTTTGGTTTTTTTATCCATTCTGCTACTTTATTTCTCTTATCCATTCACATTAAGTGTAATTATTGTCAGGCCAGGTTTAACTGTTTGTTGCCTTTTCGTTGTGTTTCTATTCTGTTATTTCTAGTTACTATGGTCCATCCACTTTCCTTCTGCTTCTCCATGTGAAGGACTTCACTTAAAATTTCTTGTAGCTTTGGTCTTATTTTTATAAATTCCTTAAGTTCCATCTTTTCTGCAAAGGACCTAATTTTTCCATATTTGTTGGAGAGCTTTGCTGAGTCTATACTCATTGGCTGGCAATTATTTTCTTTCAACTCTTTGTATATACCATCCCTTTGTCTTATAGCTCACATGTTTTCCACTGAGAAATCAGAACTTAATCTAATTGTTTCCCCTTTGTAGGTTATTCTTTGTTTTCCTCTTGCTGCTTTTAGAATTCTACTCTTGTCTTTTTATTTGGAGAATTTTATTATAATATTTCTTGATGGTTTTCTTCTTTGTATCTAGTCTATTTCATGTTGGCTATGCTTCCTGAATGTGGATTTCCCTGGTCTTCAAAATACTAGGGAAGCTTTCTTGTAGTACTTCTTTCACAATTTTCTCAGTGATTTCCCTGTCATTCTGGAATTACAATCACATGTATGTTGTTTCTTTTGATGTTATTCCACATCATTCTAATACGTTGTGGGTTTTGTGTGTGGGTTTGTTTTTTTTTATTTTATTTAAGTCTCATCTCTGGTTTTTCTTCTAGTATGTTTCCAGTGATACTCTTGTCTTCCAGCACAGTGATTCTCTGTTCCATTTCTTCAGTTCTACATTCTTGTTCTACCAGTATGTTGGACACTTCTGCCAATTTGGTCTTAATATTCTGGATTGCATTTTAACACTTTTCTGTTATTTCCAATATTGTGTTGGCTGTACCCTCTCCAAATTATGATGATTTTTTAAGTTCTTATATCTCTTTTTCTATACTATCAATTTTTTCTTCAACTTTTATATTTTCTTCTATAGCTATTAAACTTGCTCCTCATCAATATATTTATTCTGGATTGTTTTCTCTGGCGTATTTGCTCTCTTAATTTTTTCTTCCATCATTTGCATCTTCTTCAGTAGCTGTTCAATTAACTCCACATCAACATATTTCTTCTGGTTCTTTTTCTCTGGGGTATTCATTGAGTCTGCTTTTGGTTTTTTTGAAGGGTTCTTTTGTTTTTTCACGATGACTGAAGCAGACTGCTACTTTGTTGGCATTATGTGAGTCTTTTCTTAGTAGATATTAGATTGTTGTAACTATATAGTGACCCAGAATATGGCAATGTTTTGTGGTGGACCTGTATACTTGTGTTCCCTTCTTGGCTCAACAGCAGTTTCTCCCAAAGTACCTGAATGGCAAACCAGGAAGCCTATTGTTCCCTTCTAGAACTGATGTCTCTGCCTCTCTCAGGCTGTCTTGTCCCTTTTTCTTGAGCTTAAGGGGCCCCGTGTGGTATATCTTAACAGCACAAGTGTTTCCCCCAAAGGACAGTGGGAGCAGTCAGTGCATTGTTCTGCCATGCAGTGTGTTGCCCTGCCACACTATTTTTAACTCTTATTTAAATATCATATAGTAAGTTTCACTGGATCTTCTATGAAGAAAAGACACACATTTAAATGTGCCAATGGTGATAAAGCTAAAGACAATAACAAAACTTATTTTAAAAGTTGAAGATCCTTGAAGTTCTTGTTAATTATCTGTGGAAGTAGAATTGCTCATAATTTGGGTTTGTTTTTCAGTCAGAATTGAGGGTGTCTTAATTATGCACTGCTGTTATAACAGAAAGACCACAAGTGGATGTATTTAATAAGTACAAATTTATTTGTCGATAGGTTAACATGCTAGGGGTCTTGAATAAGGACATTAACTCTAGGGGAAATCTTTCTCTTTTTTGTCAGATCACAGTTTAGGAAGTAAGTCCTTGTTTCCTTCTAGCATCTATAGGCCTGATGTTCTTGTAGATCTTTATGTGTGTTGGCATCAGTCTTCCCCAGGGTCTAAGAAATTTTCAGCACAGGATCCCTGGATCTCTCTCTCTCTGTCTCTCACACACATATGAATACATATACAACCTTGATTCATTTCTGTCTTACACAACCCTCATTCATTTCTGTTGTTGTTGTTGTTAAGTGCTGTCAAGTCATAGACAACTCATAGTGACCTTATTAATGAAAGATTTGCACACTTGTATAACTTTCATAGTTTCTCCAAGTTCATAGGGTTTCTGGAGGCAAGCTATTTTGGAAGTGGATGCCAGTCCTGCTTCCAAGCTTGTTTTAATCGGGGAGCTTCACCAAACACTGTCCACCATAGGTAACAATTGTAACATTTGACACATCAGTGTCACAATGTTCAGCTTCACAGCAGCCATGAGTTACCTTTGTACATCAAATGGACAGGCCAGTGTTATGTCACTTAGAAGAATGTTTGGTCAAAAACAATTTAAATCAGCCTGAGGGTCACAGATTAAAACCACAGACTTTGTCTTGGTAGCATTACTACCAAAGCGAAAGCTTTCCTGTTGTGTCTCACCACACAAAGGGGCCCAATTGGGAGCATTCTGCTGCTTCCTCAAGTTCCAACTGCATTTCATTTATTTCTATCTTATTTCTTGTAACACATCACTAAGGAGTTCTGGTGGCTTAGTGCCAAGAAGCTGCTCTGCAATCCCAAAGGTATGTGGTTCAAATCCATGAACTGTTATACAGGAGAAGGATAAGCAATCTCCTCCTGTGTGATTAGCTGCCTCTGAAAATCCATTGGAGGGTTCTGACTTGATGGCACAGAGCAACAACAAAAACAATATATTACTATTATCACATGCAAGCAAATTCTGCTGAAATTCATCCAAAAAATACTAGACAGGCACACCAACAAAGAACTAACAGAAATAAAAGTTGGGTTTAGAAAGAGGCTGTGGCACTAGGGACATCGTTTCCAATGTCAGATGGATCTTGGCCAAAAGCAGAAAGTACCAGAGGGATGTCTGTCTATCTATCTATCTATCTATCTATCTATCTATCTATCTATCTATCATCTATCTATCTATCATCTATCTATCTATCGATCTATCTATCTATCTATCTATCATCTATCTATCTATCATCTATCTGTATTTTATTGACTATGCAAAGGTATTTAACTGTGTGGATCACAACAAATTGTGACTAAACTTGAGAGGAATGGGAATCCCAGAATACCTGATTGTGCTCACGCAAAACCTATACTGGACCCAGAGAAAATTGTTAAAACAGAGCAAGGAAACACTGCGTGTTTCAAATTCAGGAAAGGAGTGTGTCAGGGATGTGTCCTTTCTTCATACCTTTTCAGTCTTTGTGCAGAACAAATCATTCAAGAGACCGGATTTTATGAGGAGGAATGTGGCATCATGATTTGAGAAAGACTCATCAATAACCTGCATTATGCAGATGACACAACCTTGCTTGCTGAAACTGAGAAGGGTCTGAAGCATTTGCTGTAGAGGATCAAAGATGGTAGTCTGTAATATTGATTGAAGCACAACATCAAGAAAGCAAAGATTCTCACTACTGTGCCAATCAGCAGTACCATGATAGATAGGGATTGAGATAGAGATACATAGATTGAGGTTGTTAACAATTTCAGTTTGCTAGGTTCCAAAATCTGGAGAACAACCACTTGGCCACCTGACTGGAAGAGATCTATGTTTGTTCCCATTCCAAAGAAAGGTGACCCAACTGAGTGTGGAAACTATAGAACAGTGTCATTGATTTCACATGCAAGCAAGATTCTACTGAAGA
>NW_006399807.1:14775161-14806164 GCF_000299155.1 Elephantulus edwardii | reverse complement strand
AGGGTTTAGGGCTGTTGTGCATAGGGTCACTATGAGTCGAAAACGACTCGATGGCACATAACAACAACAACAACAGGTTCCACAATCAATTTTTAGCAAAAATAGTCAAGAAATCAAAAGACATATTGGTTTAGGAAAATCTACTCTTAAGTACCTTTCCAAAGGTCTAAGGACTAAGGATATCAGTTTAAAGATTAAGGAGAGCCTAACTTAAGCCATAGTCTTTTCTGTTCCTTCCTATGTGTCTAAACATTGAATAATGAATAAGGATGACAGAAAATATTTATGCTTTTAAACTTGTTTTTCTTGGAAAAAGTGAAACCAGGTTGCTCTTTAAAGGCAAGGATGGTGAAACTTTGTCTCATATACTTTGAGCATATTGTTAGGAGGGACCCGGCCTCATGAAAAGATATCATGCTGAGAAAGGTGGATTCAGAGAAAGAGAGGAAGACCTTCAACAAGATGGATTGATAAAGTAAATGTAACAATGGGATCAAGCTGATCAGAGATCAATGAGGATGACACAGGATAGGAAAAGGTTCAGATCTATCAGTTATTAGGTAATTATGAGTGGTAGTCAACTAGATATCATCTAAAAAGAACAACAGTACTTATTAACATTATCTAATCTTGCCTCATTAACCACAAACAGTGGTTAACATTTGCAACATATCATAGAACAGAGAATAATCACATAATACAGAGAATCCTGGCCTAGCCTTATTAGCATGTATTTTGGAGGGTAGAGATATAATTTGCATTATGACAGAGGGTTAACTGTGCTATCATAGACTCATACTGACTACTGATTAGTAAATTAAGCCACCAAAACTTAGTCAGCATTAGCATATAAATCATGAAAAACTAAGTGAAAAGTCAGTCTATCAGTGTCATTTTTTGCAAAAGCATATGCTCACTTTATGTCTTTGTGTCATATATTGATTATTTTATATTATTTCCAAATTTTCATGATGCTATTATGCACTACAGACGACTGTATAGTGTGAGCATAACGAAAACCAAAATATTTGTGTGACTTGTTTTATTGTTTACTGTAGTGGTCTAGAACTAAATTCACCAGTATTTCTAAGGGATGCCAGTGTTTATAATTTATACATACTGATTTGAAGGATGGGGTTTTCTTTTTCATGTCTAGAAATCATAATTTCCTCTGAACTATATAAAATGTTAAAGAAGTACACTAAGATGTCATTTGGAATTTAATTTTTATGTAGAAAAATGTTTTGCTCTACAATGTACATTTTTTTAAAATTAAGGACCTTACAATATAATTTAGACCAATGTACTTGTCCCTTCATTGAGAAAAAAGCTTATTATGAAAAAAGTGACAGCTGAACCAGCTAGTGTGCTTAGTAAAAAAGTAGAAATTATTTAAATGTGTTAGAACTGAGATTATTCTTTTCATTTTTATGCTAACATGGAGGAAGCCCATAAACTATTGCATATGCTGAGATATCATAGTTACCAGAGGAAATATTCTGTTGACAGTAGTTGAACTGTAAAATGAACTCTGCAACATTAGAAAAGAGTATGTTTTTTAAAGAAGTAAATTGAAAAATCAGGCTTATTTGTATTTAGTATTTCTAATTTAGTATTAGCATGTCTAATGACCTTTATCTCTGAAGAGAAAATGCAACATATTCTTCAATGACATAGCAGCAAAAAGTATAGATGAACAATTTCTATAGATTGTTAAGACATAATTTCACACTCATAATTAATGAAAAAGATTCTTGTTTTTAGTTGCTGATGAGTTGATTCTGATACATGGTGATCCTCTATATGCAGTGTAGAATGGTTCCATAGATGATAGATAGATAGATTCACCTTTCAGCTAGTACTCACTCAACTATTTGCTTCACCAAGCGACTCCGCAAATAAGATTATGAAATTGCTATTGCTCATCTACACAAAGTTATTTGCCTAATTCCATAGAATTTGATAGAATTTTGAATTTTATTGCCAAACAAAAGAAGACCCACACTTGAGAAACTAACAAATAAAAAATATACTTTTCTTGAAAGATAAAGTTAGCTAGAATTTTTAAGATACAATTTAGGGACTGGCTTTTAACAGAGAACTTTGAAAACATAGCAGCACTTGTTTCATTTTGAGTTGTTGTTGTGTGCCATCCAGTTGCTTGTGACTCATAGCAACTGTATGTACAACAGCCCTAAACCCTGCTCTATCCCTTGCCAATATCATTGTCTCTGACACACCTATCCGCATTACCCCAGTGACTGAATCAATCCATCTTATCAAGGGTCGTCCTCTCCGGTGATGTCCCTTCACCCTCCCAAGCATGACGTCCCTCTCCAAGGACTGATCCCACCTTGCAACGTGCTCAAAATATGTCAGATGAAAAAAAAAAAAAAGAATGTCTTTTCTTTGAACATTGTACTCTATTAAAGCACAATCTAGATAAGATCAAATTGACAGCAGCACTTAGAAAGGTTGGAATGAAAGCTTAGGAGCAATGAGTTCATAAAAATAAAGGTACAGTTAGAAAAAGTAAATTCAGTAAATCCTTTATAATCATTATCTCATCGATTCAAGTAGTTAGGCTTCTTGAAGATCATAATAAATGGCAAACACTTGTGCATGCAGAAATTGTTGAAATGGTATATGTTCTGATGTGTAGTTTTGTTTTTTCACTCAGCTACTTTATTATTTTTCTTAAATAAAATTTTTAATTTAAAAAAAAAATATGTCAGATGAAGCTTTAGAATCCTTGCCTCCAAAGAGCAGCTTGGCTTCACCCTCTCCAGGATGAACTTGTTTGTTCTCCTAGCAGTCCATGGTATATTCAATACCCTTCTCCAGCACCACAGCTCAAAGGCAGTAAAAGATAAAAATTAATATCGAGAGCTTATTGAAATTGGTTTAAAATGGCTCACCCCATTCCTGCTAACAAAACTCTGTGGGACTAGATTCTCTGTTTTGAGTGCTATAAAAACAAAACAGAGAAGTATTTTAGATACAATTTATCTCATGCGAATAATACTATCTTTAGTCCAAACTTGATTAACTTACTTCAAAAGCAGGAAGCAAGTCTATTCATCAAAGAACTGACTATATAGATATACATGATTATCACTCAAAGAGTATAGGTGTTTATTCAGAAGAATGATAGTTTTACTCATAATCTGATGTTTAGTTATAACTGCAAGGAGTGTAATAGAAATTTTTACACAGACATACATATACACACTTTCCATAACAATTGTTTATAATTTTTACAATTATTTTCCATTTTCTTATATATACTTACTCTATTTATGCTCACTGAAAAGTGTGCCTCTTTTGGCCTTTTGCCCTTGTTCCTGTTTCACTGCCCTTGACCTCCTGCCTTCAAATTTCTCTTTGAATGAAAAGAAAAAACGAGTCCTTTCCTCTATACTAGTGGTTTCCAATCAAGGGTGATTTTTGCCTTCAGGGGACATGTGGCAATGTCTGGAGACATTTTTGTCATCAATATCAGGAAAGTACTACTGACACCTAGTGGGTAGAGGCCAGGATTCAGCTAAGCATCCTAAGTGTGCACAAGATAGCTCCCCACAACAAGGAATTCTGCCTCTCCAAACAACAATGTGCTGTGGTCCAGAAACCTTGCTCAGCAACCAGTTTCCTCTATAATAAATAAGTGATAACACTCCTCACTTGTAGAGGTGGAAATTGCTATTATTCCCACTTTATACGTGGCAAAGTGAAGCATGGAATTTAAGTTAGTTGACCACATGTATTTAGCATGGAGAAAGAGCAGTATCTCATATTATTCCAACTTTCTATAGCAATGTAAGTGACCTGTTGTCAACCAGCTACATTATTCAGGCTTCCTTTCAGTTAACAATAGCAAGTGTGTTCAATTTCAAGCTGATACAGTCACAATGATGAGTACAACTTCCTTTTTTTTTAGTTTTCTTTAAATTTTTATTCTGATTATTTACCAAGTTTGAATACATTGTTTTTCACAAAAGAAGACCTTTCTGATCATGTCCTTAGCTTATGGTATGTGTTCTTTTTTCTTCATACTCACTGTGTCAACTCACCAGCAAAGTTTCTCTCATTGCCATTGAGTCAGAACCAACTCATATCTGACCTTGTCATCGGTTTTCCAAGGCTGTAAATTGCCTGGGAAATGACTGTCCATCTTTCTGTCTTGGAACGTGTGGTGGATTCAAACAACAGAAGCAGTGGTGTGACCTGGAGCAGCCGCCTTGGACCAAGAGTTGGAAGCAGTGTCCTTGAGAGTGACAAAGCTATTTGACAAAGGTTTAGGAGTCTCTAATACTAGTGGAGCTATTATGTTGGAATTCACAGTCCTAAACTACCAATCTAGAATTTCACTTACTTGAGAAGCTAATTCCTAACTTGCTTGACGTGGAAGCTACTGCACATGAGGGCGAGAACACAAAATGAACAAAGCAATGTCAATCTAAGACAGGATAAATGAGGAAGAGAAAGATAATCTTGTAAACAAGCCCCAAACCAGAAGTGAGAACATAGGCCCAGCTCTGACCTAGTGTTATGGCCCTGAGCACACAATAAATTTCCTCAACCTTGGTTAATTAGTCTGTAAAAATAAATAATGCTGTTTAGCTCACAGGGTGTTTCTGAGGGTCAAGTGAGATAATGCAGTCATTCACTCAAGAATTATTTAACAAATCTCTGCTCCTAAAGAACCACAGCCTAGAGGGAGGACACAGAGAAGGAAACGGGCAGTAACAACAGAGTTAAAATAAGGCTGAGCATGTAGAACTGGAGGAGAGCAGAAGGGCTTCTAACATAATCTTGGTGAGCTGGGTGAAATGTCCCAGAGAAAATGACATATGACCTGAGAAGACAGAGGAAGAGGAATAGGAGTTAGCCAGAAAAAGAGATATGCAGATTTAAAACAAGGAGGGGGAGGGAGAGCGAGAGAGAAAGAGGGAGGGAGGGAAGAGTAGAGGGAGAATGTATTTTCAGGGATCAGGTTTCTGTTGTTAGGTGCCTTTGAGTCGCAGGTGACTGATAGGGACCCTATGAACAAAAGTCGTTGACATCTCCTGTATAACTTTTGTCCTTTCTTCAGGTTCATAGGGTTTCCAGAGGCAAGCTATTGTGGAAGTGCATGACACTCCTACTACTTCCAACCTTGTTTTAATCAGGGAGCTCCACCAAACACAAAACAGCAAATGGACAGACCAGGGTTACAGGACCTAGAAGAATGTTTCACCAAAAACAATTAAAGGCATGCCTGAGGGCTGTGGAGTACAGTCACCCACCTTTGGCTTGGGAGCATGACTTTCTGTTCGCTAAGCCAACTGCTCTCTCTCTCTCTCTCTATGCTGTTGTTTGTGCTGTTCTTGTTAAGTGCCATTGAGACACAGACGACTCATAGCCACCCTATGAATAAAAGCCCTGGACACCTCCTGTATAACTTTGGTCCTTTCTCCAGGTTCAAAGGGTTTCCAGAGACAAGCTATTATGGAAGTGGATGCCACTCCTGCTCCCAAGCTTGTTTTAATTGGGGAGTTCTCAAAGAAGCAAAAATTCAAAGCATAAAAACAAAGCAAAGCAAAGCAAAAATTGATTGCCTTGTAGTTGGAAACAGCTCATTGCTGATGCCATGGTGAGTTTCCAATATAATCCCTTGGGAGAAGACTGTCCATTTTTATTTCCTCAGAAGCGGCTGGTGGATTCAAACCAACAGAGAGGTGTGGCCTTTGAGTTAGTACTGCAACTCTCTACGTACTAGGCCTCCAGAGCTCCCCTATTGAAGTAAGCGCAGATAATAAAAAAGAAACCATTTTTAATCTACACTTCAGAGTTGAAAATTTGTCAGAAATACCAACCTAGAATTAATCATTTAAGGTTTTTAAGTAGCAACTCATGTAATCATTCGTCTTGATGAGCATTATTTCTGAGCAAAGAAGGGTTTTGGCTGTGTAACAGACTACTGGTTGCCTTATAATACTTTTTCTTATGTCCTTTTTACAGTTAGAGCTAATTTTTAGCTAGATCCATGATAATTTGAACTAAGACCCAATTTTCACTCTCTTATAGTTGAGTGTGGCACACTAAGTCATGTCCAGTAAGATGTAAGATGAGTGTTTTTTTACTTCTAGAACATAGAATCCTCTGTTCTTTCCCTCATCCTAATGAATGTAATGTAATCATGATCATCAGAGTTCAAGTACATGTTTTAAAACCATGTAAACTCACATTCTAAATAAGGCAAAATAAATAATAGAATACAAGGAAACTGGACCTTTGCCCAGTAACTCCACTTTAAACCTCCTACCCACCAAACTCTAGACTTCTTTTGTGTAAGGATTATATTGCCTATTTGGTATTTTCTTTAATTCATACCTAAATCTTGGTTTTTATTGTTGATTTGTTTTTTTACATTTAAGTTTGGATGAACATTTACAGAGCATATTAGTTTCCCATGCAACAATTTAAATACATTTTGTCTCATGATGTTAAGCACTCATTGTCTTTCCTCCCCGAACTCCTCATATTCATTATTCCTTCTTAGCTGCTCCTTTTTGCCTTTGGGGCATTATTTCTGGGCAAATCTTGGTCTTTTGGTCTCTGTAGTTGATTGTATTGAAGAGCACATTCTTCCCTGGTGCTATTTCTCACTTTATAGTACTGTCAATCATTTAGTTCAAAGTTTATCTCAGGATGAATTTGGTTCTGGGTTTGAAGAGTGTTGAAGGACCACAATCTTAGGGTTCATACTAGTTTTTATCAGATCAGTAAGTCTGATCTTAGTTATGCCTTTAAATTTTGTTTGAAATTTTTCCTTTCCCTTTTTATTCAGGACAGTATTGTGATCCTGGTTAAAGTGGTTGGTAGTGGTCACTGGGCATGTTGTAGTCCTTCTAAATCTTCGTGACATGAACGCTGTAGTCTACATGGTCTATTAGCCCAATGGACTAATGGTTTCTTTAAGTCTTTGGATTTTTTACTCTTTTTCACTCTAGATGAAAAGAGTCTAGTTAAACCTTAGCTAATGCAGTATAAGTTATGGAGACTGTATTGGATGGTGGCATAATTAAAGAGTGCTGTTGGAAAAATTGCAAATAAAAGAATACAAATGAAAAATTATTATGACCTAAACTAAAAAAGTGTCTGAGAGACAGAGGAACTCAAGAGATATTTTGAAGTTAGCATTGACTGAGTGGTGACAGACGGAATGGTGATTAATGCAACGTGGGACATAGCAGAGAAGGTTGATGACACATTGACATTTGGGGCTAGATGAGTCTTTGTTGTGGAAGGGCTATCCTGTGCATTGCGGCATATTTTGCAGCATTCCTGGCTCCTAACCACTAGATGCCAGCAATAATATCACTACCACACCCAGTCACAAAAATAAAAATTGATCCAGCCGGGAAATTCCAAAATGCTTGGAGATTTTACAGCATACTTTGAGCTAACATGTGCCAGAAAAAAAGTTTTAAAAGAAATCAATAGTATTTTGAATTAGATAAAAATAAAACTAATTAAAATTAATGGGTGATAATGAAATAGTTATTAGGAAAAATGTATAGCAATGAATGCAGAAAAAAATCTTAACTTGAAACGAAAAATAAGCAGACAAAAAAAAAAAAAGAAATAGAAACCAGTGCAAAAGAAAACAAACAAAACTGAAATCTAGTTCCTTGAAAGATAAACTGATAAATCTGTAGCCACGCTAACAACAACAAAAAAATCCAACAAAAAACAAATAACCAACATCAGAAATTTTAAGAGTATACAAATATTGATCCATATATTATGAAGGGATCTTATTAACTCAGTTGTAATTTTATTATCCCAAATATAACATGAGATATCAGGAATAAACTCCATGTTCACAAATTTAATAAAAAGTTTAGAAATTTGGACTTCTTTGAAAGAGCTAAGTCCAGATGACTTCACTGTAAATTACACCAAATATTTTATATACAGAATACCATTTCTCTACAATGATTTTTCAGAAAATAGTAGAGGAAGAAATTGGTTTTTTGTTTTTTTTTTTACTTACAGAGTGAGGTTATCCTAATACCCAAATCCTGATGCTATGTTCTTTCTCATAGAGCCCAGCATCCTGGATTATCTGTTCTGCATATAGATTGAAAAGGTATAGAGATGGGATGCATCCCTGACATACACTTTTCCTTATTTTTAACCATCCTGTGTTTCCTGGGTTCTGATAATTGCTTCTTGGTCCAAAGACAGGTTTCACATAAGCACAATCAAGTGTTGTGAGACTCTCATTTTTCCACAGTTTGTTGTAATTGATAGTCAAATATCTTTGCACAGTCAATGAAACACAAATATTCATTCCTGTTGTACTCTCTGCTTTCAGCTAAGATCCATCTAACATTGGCTATAATATCTCTGGTGCGGTGACCTCTTCTAAACCCAGCCTGCACATCTGGCAGTTTTTTGTTCATGTAATGTTCAATTTGTTTTTGGATCATCTTCAGCAGGATCTTGCTTGCATGTGATAGTAATGATATTGCTCCATAATTTCCACACTGTTGAGTCACCTTTTTATTATAGAATGGAAACATATATGGATTCCTTCCAATCAGTTGGTGTTGGCCAGCTGGCTGTCCTCCAGATTTCTTCCCACAACTTAGCACATCTAGAGCAGTGTCTGTTTGTTGAAATATGTCAATTGATTTGCCGTCAACTCCTGGAGAGTTGGTTTTTTTTTTGCCAAGTCATTCAGAGAAACTTGAACTTCCTCCTTCATCACCACAAGCTCCTGTTCATACATTATTTCATGAAATTCTTCTGTGTCAGCCAATTCCTTCTGATACAGTAACTCTGTGTACTCCTTCCATCTTCTTTTAATGCTTCTTAGATCATTTAACATTCTACCCAAACCATCCTTAAGTATTGCCACTTGTAGCTTGAATTTATTTTTCAACTCCTTCAGGTTAAGAAATGCTTAGATGTTGACCATGGTTATGTCTTCTTGATCTATAATGCCTTAAATTATTACATTGTGCCTTTCCTTATCTTTTATGATGGTTTTCATCCTGAAGTCCATTTTATCAGAAATTTGTTTTACCTTGCCTGCTATTTTGTGAACACTATTTGCAGCCTACAGTATGGATTGTATCTCAATGTCAAGAAAATAAAGATTCTTACCACTGGAACAATAGGTAACATCATGATGGATGGAAAGAAGACTGAAACTGTCAACAGCTTAACCTTGTTTGTATCCACAACTAACACCCCTGGTACCAGCTGTCAGCAAGTAAGGAGACACATTGCACTGGGGAAAATCTGCAGTTAGGAACCTCTCCAAATTACTGAGGAATAATAATGTCAGTTTGAGGACTAAGGTGCATCTGACTCAGGCCATAGTCAAACACTTGCTATGCATCTGGGAGCTGAATAATGAATAAGGATGACAGAAATAAAAATTGATGCCTTTGAGCTGTAGTGTTGGAGAAGAGCACTGAACATCCCTTGGGCAGCCAAAAGAACAAACAGATATGTCTTGGAGAGGGTGCAGCCAGAGTACTCCTTGGAGACAAGAATGATGAGGCTTTACTTCACATACTTTAGACATGTTGTTAGGCCTATCTTTGGAGATAGAGCTGGTACTAGTGAAGAAGAGGAAGACCTTCAATCAGGTGGATTTACTGCTACAATGGGCTCTTTGTGTCAGGAAGTGTGAGGATGGCACAGGATAAAACAGGGTTCTGATCTTTTATGAGTCATATTCTCCTCAAAGGCACCTAACAACAACTTCCTGCATTATTTTCTCAGTGATTTCCTTGCCCCACTCATGCTCTCATGTTCTTGAGTTCCGATCACATATAGATCGTTCCTTTTGGTATTATATGATTCTAATGTTTTCTTAATTCTTAATTCTCCTTCCTTTTTTGTGTTTTTTGTTTTATTTTTCTTTCCTAGTATATTCTCATTGAAGTTCTTGCTTTCCGGCTTGACTCTTTGTTCTATTTCTTCTGTTCTGCTTTTTTGTCCTCCCAGCATGTTGGAAAATTCTGCCATTTTGATCTTGATATTCTGGTTTTCATTTTCATGAATTTTAGTTGTTTCTAGTATTGTGTTGATTATACTGCCTCTGTCTTGTGATGCTTTTTATAAAATTCTTATACCTCTTTACCTGTATATAATTTCAATTCTTCCATCTTTTACAATTTCTTCCATAGCTATCTATTCATGTTCCTCCATGTTGGTATATTTCTTCTGCCTTCCTACCTCTAGAGTATTCACTTTTTTTAATGGTTCCCATTGTTGCTTCCATAGTTTTTACCTTCTTATGTAGCTGTTCATTTAACTCTGTACTGATATCTTTCTTCTGGTTCCCTGTCTCTGGGAACTTTATTTATGGCTTTCATTCTTCTTCCATCATGTGTACCTTCTGTTGTACCTGTTTATGTCAGTATATTTTTTTTTCTTCCTCCCTATCTCTGGGGTATTCATTGGATCTCTAATATAATACACTATTTTAGGATAATGTTTATTTTGGTTTTTTTACAATATTTTAAGGTGCCTGTTGCTTACTTGGCATTATGTGAGGTTTTTTTTTTTTATGTTATGTGTTAGGCCCTATCTATTGTGTATGCATGGGTTGTTAACAGTTCTTTATGATGCTATTGATTTGGTGCAGTTTTAAAGTATTCCCTTTATGAAGTTTGGCAACTCACTCTACCCAGGAGTCCTTTCCAGACTTATGTATCAGGAAAGCACACCTTTCCCAAAGTCCTTCAACTTCTCTTTGGTCTGCAGTGCAGTCCTATGGTAATATTTCCTGAGTGCTGCACACTTATTCTAAAGTTTGTAATTGTCCTTGGTGGTACATAAAACAGCCATGATACTGAAGACCAGTATCACTCTCATGGCTGCACTTTCTCTATCTGGGGTGTGTGTGTGTGTGTGTGCGCGCGCGCGCGTGTGTATGTGGGGAAGGGCAGGGTGAGGGAGCCCAGAACATGTCTTTTGATTTCTTAACTGCTGGTGCCAAGTGTGTTGATTTTAGATCTAAGCGAGATAAAATGGTTGACAATTTCAGCCTTTTCTCCATCTACCATAAGATGTTATCTATTGTCCCAATGGTGAGGATTTTTCTTTTCTTGATGTTCAAATGTAACCCATATTGAATGCTGCAGTCCTTGGTCCTCGCAGTGAGCATCTCAAGTCCTCCTCACTTTAACAAGCAAGGTTGTTTCATCTGCATAATGCAGGTTGTTGATGAGTCTTCCTCCAATTCTGATACCACATTTTTCTTCATGAAGTTCAGCTTCTCGAATAATTTGCTTAGTATATAGATTGAATGGTTACAGAGATGGGATATAGCCCTAATGCATACTTTTCCCACTTATAAAACATGCTGTTTCCTTGCTCTGTTAGACATAAGAATAATTAAATGTTCCGGAATTCCCATTCTTCTTAATATTAGTAACAGCACAGCTCAAAGGCATCTATTCTCCTGTTATCTGTATTCAGGGTCCGAAACTCAGATGTATAGCAAGTGATTGGAAAAACCACGGCTTGGATCAGGCACACCTTTGACTGACACCATTGCCCTTTAGCACTCTGGAGAGGTCATTGACAACAGATTTTTCCCAATACAATTCATTTTTTGGTTTTCTGACTGCTGATGTCAAGGGTGCTGACTGTGGATCCAAGCAAGATGAATCATTACTAACTTAAATCTTTTCTCTACCTATCATAAGATAGATTGGTCCAGTGGTGAGAATTTTTGTTTTCTTGTTGTTCAGATACAATCCATATTGAAAGTGTCAGCCCTTGATCTTCTACAGCAAGTGCCTCAAGTCCTCCTCTGTTTGAGTGAGCAAAGTGTAGTGCAAGTTGTTGATATTACTCCACTAGTGATGCTACTTATTCTTCATAAAGTCCAATGCCTCAAATGATCTGTTCTGCATATATAGTGAAAAGGTACAGAGAAAAGATACATCTTTGATGCATTGCTTTCTTGATTTTGAACCATACTGTATTCTCTTGCTATGTCTGCACAATAGGTTTTTGGTCTAGGTATAGATTTCCCATGAGTGCAATCAAGTGTTCTGGGATTCCTAGTCTTCTGTTATTCTCATTCTTCTCAATATTAATAGTAGTTTGTCATAATTAACACAGCCAAATGCCTTTGCATAGTTGATAAAACACAACTAAACATTCTTCTAGTACTCCACTTTCAGGCAAGATCTATCTGACATGAGCAATGATATCCTTAGTGCCACAGCCTCTTCTTAACCCAGATTGTGTATCTCATAGTTCTATGTCCATGCACTCACCATTCTAGTTATTTTTGGATAATCTTCAGAAAGATTTTGCTTATGCATGATAGTAATGTGAATGTCCACATTCTATTTGATCATCTTTTTGGGGAATGAGAACAAATATGGATCTCTTTCAGTCTGTTGTCTTTTAGACTTCTTGGCACAGTCTTGTTAGCACATAAACAGCTCCATCTGCATGATGAACTATGTCAGTTATTATTCCATCAATTCTTAGGGCCTTATTTTTTCCCAACTCTTTCCAAGAAGCTTGAACTTCCTTCTTTGTTACCATTGATTCTTGATCATATGCTTTTGGGTACAATGATACCATATATTCTTTCTATCTTATTCTGATGCTTCCTGCATCATTCAATATTTTGCCAATAGCATCTTTAAGAATGGCAACTCAAGGCTTAAATTGTTCTCCAGTATTTTCATCTTCAGAAATAGCTGAGCTAGTTCTTCCTTTTTGATTTTCTGATTCCAGTTCTTTTCATATTTCGTTAGAATATTTTGCTTTGTCTTCATGTGCTGCCCTTTGAAACTTTCTGTTCAACTATTTAGCTTCCTAATTTCTTCCTTTTGTTTTGGCTTCTCAGCCATTCTAGTGTGTTATTCACTGTTCCTTTTGACCTCTATTTTGGTCTTCTCTTTCCACCAATCTTGACCCCACATTTCTCCTCATAGAGCTCCGCCTCCTGGATAATCTGTTATGCATACAGGTTGAAAAGGTATGGAGACAGGATGCATCCCTGGCGTACGCCCTTCCCAATTTTGAACCATGCAGTGTTTCCTTGCTCTGTTCTGGCAACTGCATCTTGGTCCAAGTATAGGTTTCTCATTAGCACAGTCAAGTGTTCTGGGATTCCCATTCTTCTCAGAGTCAGCCACAGTTTGTTATGATCTACACAGTCAAACACCTTTGCATAGTCAATGAAACACAGATATACATTCCTCTGGTACTCCCTGCTTTCAGCTAAGATCCATCTAACATTAGCTACAATATCCCTAGTACCACAACCCCTTCTAAACCCAGCCTGGACTTCTGGCAGTTCTCTGCTGATGTGCTGTTCCAGTCGTTTTTGGATAATCTTCAGCAGAATCATGTGAAATCAATGATACTGTTCTATAATTTGTATACTCTATTGGGTCACCTTTCTTCGGAATGGGAACAAATATAGGTCTCTTCCAGTCAGTTGGCCAAGTGGTTGTTCTCCAATAACGGTGATATTAGTAGATGAGAGGTTGTTGTTGTTTGTTGTTATGTGCCATCGAGTCGCTTGCAACTCATAGCGACCCTATGTACAACAGCCCTAAACTCTGCTCTGTCCTGTACCAATTGCAATGTCTCTGACACTCCCATCCCAATTATCCCAGTCACTGAATTGAGTTTTAGTGGCAAAGTGGTAAAGAGTTACATTGCCAAGCCAAAGGCATGGAGTTAGAATCCACCAGTTGCTTCTCAGGAAAAGATGGGAAATCTCCTCTTATAGGATTTATTGCCCCTGAAAATAAATGGGGAGTCAGCAACTGGATGTTATATAACAATAACAACAACAACAACAACAACACAATTTAATTTACAAATATTGAAGTAATATAGAGAGCTCTAATGGTACAATAGTTGAGCATTTGCCTACTGACTGAAAGCTTTGTTGTTTGAACCCATCGGATACTTTGCAGGAGAAAACACTTGCCAATCCTCTCCCATAAAGACTGCAGTCTTTAAAAAAAAACAAACCACTAAACCCTATAGAAAAGTTCTACTCTATATTATAGAACCTATATGACTCCGGAGTTACTCAACAACATGCAAGAACAATCAAAGGACACATCAACTGGGCAAAATTAAATCATTTTCATCCTCTGTGTTATAGAAATAGGTAAAAAAATGTATAATGGGAATCAATGTATGTGCTTTATGCAATAAAAACCTGCAAAAGTTAAAATTCTGGGCTTGGGCTTCTTTTAGGTGCTAAGCTATTCCCTGGAGAAGGGGTACAGCCAGGCTGCTGAGCCATCCTGGCTATTGCTAATGAACAAATGTGAGAAACGGCTGTTCAAAGTTCCATTTTAACACGGCTTTCCTCACAAACTTCTCGTCTGAAGTTTAATAATCTAATGTTTGGAAATCATTAAGTAGCCGCCTTGACTTGTTTAACTCAATGGCCACAGACATTTCATCAAGCTGACACAGGATTTATGTCTCAATAACACAATAACATTTAGTGAGCACCGTGGTTTCACTATGATTTATGCCTGATCTGCAATTGGAGACTGATTTACACCCCTGTGAAGGGCAGAATTCTGAGAGACTTGCTGAGATACCTCAGATCGTGTAGCTGAGCTGCTTTCCACTGGAGGGTGGAAGAGAGATGGCAGGAGAGCTGCCTAACATATTTCCTGGATAGTTTTTTTCTCAGGAAAAAAAAATCTGAACTAGCTCCCTTTTTTCTCTGAAAAATGTTTCCAAGAACTCTGGTTCCCATTAGTGATTTCTATAAACTCCAAGTCTGTCTTGGACAGTATGAAGATGAAAGTAGTCACAGAAACTCAACACCAGACAGGACTCTTCACTTTTCCTCCATCACTAATTTGGCTTTACTGAAGGGACCTCATAATGACCAAGGCTGGTGCGCTGGGTGCAGATTGTCTCCATGTCAAGGTTACTGGATACTCTTCTCAAATCTATGCCGATGACTGGGGTGGATTACCCAGTAAGCACTATAAACATGAGTTTATTTATGCTTCCTTGCTAATCAGTAGTGGACAGTTTTTTGTGTTTACTACATTGCCTGTGAAACTGGTCACTTTAGCAAATAAACCCATGCTTCGCTTGCTCACAAGATACTCTATTCCTATCAAAGACTGTCCTTTTGAAAAGATATTTTGATTCTGTAGGAAGGTGCTGTGAGGTTAGGATGGAGATGCCAGCCATTTCAAGAAGCAGAATCTTTGGTGTGAAAATATGTGAAATTTCATTACAGATTAGAGGGTAAGCACAAACAAAGCCATGCTGACCTTGCTCATTGGGTTATCTGACACGGCTGATACCCACAAGAAATTAGCTAGTGAGTCTTCCAGGCCTCAGGGAGGTACAGTTAGCACTTCAGGGCCCTGGAGATGCAGAGGTCAAGCTCCCAGGATTTCAGAATGTGGACTTTGGCTTCCTGAGCTGCACTGCTAGCTGGTTCTACAAATGTGAACCCATTACTTAATGTTTGCATCTCAGTTTTCCTTTCTATGATTGGACCAATAATCTCTAACTCAGTAGCCTATTCAGAGAAAAAATTTCTGTAAAGAGAGAAAAAAATGGCATTAAGAAGATGATTAAATGTGTGAAAAGTAAGGAATAGGACAGAGAAGTGAGCAGTGTATGAAGTTGTACAGACTTGTATCCTCCATCTCCGGTGAAGAGCCTGAAACAGTTTCTTAAGGCAAAGGAGTCCAGAATATTGAATGTTTTGAAACTCCGTTTCACATACTTTGATCATGTTGCCAAAAGGGACATCATGCTTGGAAGGGTGGAGGGTCAGTGTAGGAGAAGACCATAGATGAAATTTATTGACACAGTAACTGGGATGCTAGCTAGCATAAGGTGTATCAGAGATGGTGAGATTGGCTCTGATATAGGGCAGGGTTTAGAGCTATCATTCACAGGATCCTTTTGAGTTGCAGACTCAAAACACAGCAACAGTTTTTCATTGCATAAGGCATATACATTGATTTGCACCATACATGTCTCTTTCTTTTTTTCCAAACATTGAAACATTTTTTTTAGTAACAGAGAGTTAGATTCATAGAAGCACTGGGATTAAATTCTAAATCTGCTACTCAACGGCTATGAAAATGACATTAAGTATGCCATGGGATTGTTGTGAGCAATATATAAAATAATTTTTTTAAACATCCAGTAAGCAAACTCACTGCTTTCCAGTTGATCAGACTCATAGTAAGGTGTTACCAGGTTTCCAAGGCTATAAATAGCAATTGGAGGAGACAGTCCATCTTTTTCTTGGAGCTATTGATGCATTTGAACTGCCAGAGATGTGCAACTTTTGGGTTATCATCACAACTAGCTACATATTATGACACTAGAGCTCCTTTAATACCTGTTGTGTTGTTATTATGTGCTTTGGAGTCAACTATGACTCATAATGACCCTATGAACAGATTAGACCTATGTCCTATCCTGTGCTGCCCAAGACAGACTTGATGGCTATTTAAGCCATCCATGGGCTATTCAGCACTCTTTGCCAGCAATTCAGAGGCATCATTTCTTCTTTGGACAATCTTATTCATTGTCTAACTTTCATATGCATAGGAGGCAATTGAAAATACCATGCCTTGAATCAATCAAGCACACCTTAGTCATTAAACTGATATTCTTCCTCTCTAGCATTTTGGAGACATCCTTGAGTGCCATATGTCTTTTCATTTCTTGGTGGCTGCTACCATGAGTGTTGATTGTGAATCCAAGTAAAAATCATCAACAACTTCCTTCCTCTATCTGTCATGTAGTTGCTTACTGTTCCAGTGGTGGTGATTTTTGTTTTATTGATATTTAGCGCTAACCCATGTTGAAAGATGTAGACTCTTACTTTCTAGTACTTTAAAGTCTTTAAAAGGGCTTTAGGTCTTCTTTATATTATAGTATGCAATCAAAATTGTGTCATTTGCATAATGCATGTTTTTGATGTGTCATCTTCCTCCAATCCTGGTGCCACATTCTCCCTTATATTTCAGCTTCCTGAATGATTTCCTCACCATACAGATTGCATAGGTATGGAGAAAGATACAATACTCACTCGTACATTTACTGATTTTAAACCATGTAGCCTTTCCTTGTTCTGTTGAGGAAATTGCTCCCTGATCTATGTATACATTTCACACATGCATGGTAAGTGTTCCAAGATTCCCATTCTTCTCAGTCTTAATCATTTTGTTATGGTATCATAACCCTGTCATGAAACACAGATTCAAATGCATTTGTGTAGTCAATAAAACACAACTAAACATCTTTCTGTTATTCTCTGCTTTCAGCCAAGATCCATCTGACATCAGCAAAGGTATCCATCACACCACAACTTCTTCTGAATGAATCTATCTTGAATTTTCAGCTTGAAAACATCAATACTAAATCTACATTCATTTATTTCCTGTTCTTTATAAGAGGGGAGGGAAGAACAAGTAGATAAGTTGAAATATTGACTACCAAGGTGAGAGGCAGGAGAATTACAAGGGTTTTGCAGAGATTGCTACACTCAGCCAAAACTACAAAGCATAGATTTTTCTCTGGCATCTTTTTCTTCACCTACATGCATCTCCTTCTCACCTCCACACACACTTATTTTGTAAAGTGCTGCCAAAGGTGAAAAAGAATACTTGCTTATTTCAATTGTCAATTAAAAAGGACTGATTGGGGAAAACAAAAAATTTTCAACCTTTAGTATGAAACTCCAAAAGGGTTGGAAAGTTGTCAACTCTATTCTGACTAATATATAGCGATCTTAAAGCTCAGAATAGCATTATTTCATTGTGCTTTCAAGGCTGTAAGTCTTTACAGGAGCTGCTTCATCCTGCTCCTGTCTGAGTCATTGATGAATTAGAATCATTCTGTGGTAGCAGTCTAATGCCTTAACCACAGTACCACCAAACCCAACCTAAACCCACTACCACTAAGTCATTTCCAACCAACCATGACCCTCCATCTGTTCTGAAGGCTGTAAATCTTTACTGGATCAGATTACTTCATCTTTCTCCCGCAGAATGGATGATAGATTCAAACCACTGGCCTTTCAGTTAACAATCCAATGTGAAACCCACTAAATTCCTCAGAGAAAACCTTAAAAGCTACTATAATTATAATGATGACATTTTTAGAAAGACTTTTGGATTCAGACCTTTCCTAGCCTTTTCATTGTTTTCCCAATGTAAAAGAGCCAGATAGCCTAAGGGTTCTAAATTTTCCAGCACCTGTTTATGGCCAACCTATCCCTCTCATGTGGCCACAACAACCCTCATCTCTTTCCTAATTGGATTCTGTCTCTCCTCATATTTGGCACCTGGTCATTCTGAGAGCTTGGTCACTGGGCTGGAAGAATAAGCAGTGCATGTTGTCATAGCTTCCCCCCCCCTTTTCTTTTCTTCTCTTTTTTCTCTTCCACACACTCATTACCAGGAAAACAAATACTCAAATTAGCCTAGACTTTTTATAATGCAAAATTTGAAGATTTTCAGTGCTTTCTGATTCTCATCTTGAAGAAATTTGTACAAGATGTTGAAGTTAAATTTTTATCCAGTTTGTTTTCCAAGCAAAAATGGCACAAAAAGTCTATTTGGATTTTTTTTAATGGCATAGAGTTCTTCGTCATAGTTTCCTCAAATATTTTATTTCCCCTTTATCTAAGGGCAAGTAAGTAAAACTAGAATTGATTCACCTCGACAGAAACTTATAAAGATTAAGAAAACAGATTAGTAGAGATATAGCAACAACAACAAACTAAAAAAATGGAAAGCTACTGATATCAAGTCTACTCTGATTCGCACTGACCCTCTCTTGGGGTCAAAACTGTAGCTCTTTATGGAAGAAGAAAGCTCATTTTGTTCCTAAAGAGTACCTGATAGAGTTGAACTACCAACCTGTGGTTGACCATTGTACATTGATTACCAACATATTGCACACTGCCCCACAACACCTGCAATATATTTTTAATACAATTCTGTATGTAGTTGTTGTAACATCAACCACATGCTTGGCATATTGTAAAGTGGTGTTCAGAACACAGCCTATACCAGTTTCTACTCTCCTAGCATGTTCAAATCCTCTGCTTACACCGTACATGGTGAGTTCTGTAAGATTGTTTGCAAATGACCTTTCTAGTTCTCCATGTCCCTCGACAAGCCAGTATTATTCCACCACAGAGAAACTATTTAGGTATCTTTGTGAATCAGGTATCTTCTAGCCTCTACTGATACCTCAAATCAGTTTTGATAGAGATTTCAAAAACACTTAGCAATCTCTAGAGGAAGGATATTTAGCACCAAGAACACAAAAATAGAGATGTTGCTCAAAGTCTTTTGCAGGAGAGCTTGAGACAATGGTTTAAATCAAAACACTCAGAGTAAACCTTGGGAAGTTCTTCAACAAACAAGAGTCTTGCCCAAAATCACTTAATCTCCACTAGAGACCCAACAAAATTCTCGGAGCTGAGCCTTTGTACTAGCTTATCACGCAAGATAAATGGGACCTGACATCAAGACCTGTCTTCTTTATGCAAGGAAAGAGAGTCCCAGTGTGGGCTATATTTTCCCATAGGAAGAAATTCCTTTTTCATTGCAATCGCTGATGAGGAACTTTTTCTTACTTCTCATAAAAACCCCCCAAGATGAACAAGAAGCTCCTGGCTCTGCTTTGCTCTTGAACTTGCATGTTTCAGAGTGCCCAGTCCCTGAACTCACACATCTACCCTCACCCCTATTTTTCAGTTAAGGGGCATTCAGGTACATAATACCCTGTTGAATAAAAATGTTGCAAATAAGAAACAAATTTTAATCTGAATTCTCCCAAAAATATTAAAGCCAGCAAATAAAAGGATATTTTTATGTGCTTCTATATTATTAAAGGGAGGCTGTGGTGGCTAAGTGGTCAAGAATTGTGCTGCCAACACAAAGGTATGCAATTTGAATGCACCAGCTGCTCCACAAGAGAAAGATGGGCAATTTTCTCCTGTGAGATTTACTGCCTCTGAAAACCTGCTGGAAGGTCAGCTATGGGTTGTTTCCGACTCCACAGTGCATAAGAATAACAAATTGTTAAAAAGTCCTGGGGGCATAGTAGGTCTTATGTTTGACTGCTAACTAAAAGTTGTTGTTGTGTACCATCGAGCCAGAACTAATGCATAGCTGACCCTCAAGTGAGTTTCTAAAGGCATTAATCATGTTGGAGGAGGTTGCCCATCCTTCTCCCACAGAGCAACTGGTGGACTCGAACCATGTGCCTTTGGGATTACAGTGTAGATTCTTACCACTAAGCCACCAGAGCTCTACTAACCCAACTAGGTAAAGTGCTTGCTATGGTTAGGTGTCTTTGAGTCAAGTATAACTCATAACAACCCTATGAAGAAAAAATCTGAACCTTGTCCTATCCCATATCATCCTCATCCGTGTATTTAAACCCTCTCTGCAGTCACCGCGTCAATCCATCTCATCGAAAGTCTTCCTCTTTTGTTGACCCTCCACCTTTCTAAGCATTACATCTTTTCAAAGAATAGTTTCTCCTAACAACATTATGTGAGATGAAGTATGAAGCTTCGTTTCCTTGCCTCTAAAGAGCCCTCTGGCTAATGACTGTGGTATCAGAAACTGAGGAAGACTCATCAACAACCTGTGTCATACAGATGACACAGCCTTGCTTGATAAAAGTGAGGACTTGAAGAGCTTGCTACAGAGACTGCAGCCTTCAATATGGATTACATCTCAACATCAAGAAAATAAAAATACTCACCACTAGGCTGAAAGGCAACATCATGGTGGTTGTTGTTGTTGTTGACTGCCATCGAGTCAAACGCGACTTATAGCAACTCTGTGAACAAAAGACCTAATGCCTTCCCATTAACTATGATCATTTTTCCAAGTTGAGAGAGCTTCCAGAGTCATGTGATTTAGGAAGTGGATGCCACTCCTGCTTCCAAACCTGGTTTACAACTGGGAGCTCCACCAAACACTGTCCACATTGTGAAACAATTCTGGTATTTGATACCCCAATGGCACAAGGTTCAGCATCACAGTAAATCCAGGTTATTTCATACAGCACACTGACAAAGAGTGACTTACAAATTGGAAGAGTGTTCCTCCAAATATAGTCTCCTTTAGCAGTGGTTAAGAGTCATTGAGTCGAATATTATTCAGAATAAGTTTTGCACAAAAGACCTGAACTCTGTTCTATAACTAACATCATTTCTGTACATTTATCGAGTTTACAGAGTTTGTAGAGCTTCCAAAGGCATCTAGATAGAGGCATCACGGTAGATGGAGAAAAGATTGAAATTGTCAGTTATTTTATCTTCCTTGGATCCTCAATCCACACACTTTATACCAGCACTTAAGAAATCAAAAGGCATACTGCACTGGAAGGAAAAGTGGAGGGTCAGAAAAAGAGAGAAAAACCCTCAGTGAGATTGAGATTGATTGACACAATGACTGCCATAGTGGGTTTGAGAATGGTGGAGATTGTGCGAACGGCACAGGATACGGAAAGGTTTGGATCCATCACTGTTGACTCAACAGCACAGAACTCAATGGCACATAGCTAACAGCAAGCCATTCTGTGAGATAAAGATGAGGTAGTTGATGTCATTAAAATTTGGAGCCTTGTCAACACAATGGAGGATCACCATGAGCCAAAATCAACTTGATTGGTAGTGACTTGGCTTGGTTTTCATATTCTGCTAGCAGCAAATACATGTTTAGACAAAAATTCCTAGAATATCAGCATGCTTTTTGTCGTTTTTTATATTGTTATATGCCATCATGATGCTTGTGACTCATAGTGACCCTATGTACAATAACCCTGAAACCTGATCCATCTTGTGCCAAGCTTACTATCTTTGACACACCTACCCTCATTACACTAGTCACTGAATCAATCCATCTCATCAATGGTCTTCCTCTCCTGTTCTGTCCCTCCTCCTTTCTAAGCATGATGTCCCTCCAAGGATTGGTCCCTCCTTGCAACATTCCCCAAGTATGTTAGACAAATCCTCAGAATCTTTTCCTCCAAAGAGCAGTCTAGTTTCACCCTCTCCTGGGTGAATCTGTTTGTTCTCTTGGCAGTCCGTGGTATATTAAATACTTTTTTCCAGCACCACAGCTCAAAGCTCTTTCTATCCATCCCTAGACATTATCCAGATTTCTGTTGCATACCAAGCCATTGTGAAGACTATGGCCTGGATCAGGCACACCTTAGTCTCCAGACTGGCATCATTGTTCTTCACTGCTCTGGAGAGGCCCCTGACAGAAGACTTTCCCAATGAAATTCATCTTTTTATTTCCTGGCTGCTGGTACTAAGAGTGTTGTTTGTGGAGCCAAGCGAGCTGAAGCAGTTAACAATTTCAATCTCTTCACCATATAATCATGATGCTGCCAATTGTCCCAGTGGTGAGAATCTTTGTTTTCTTGATACTGAGCTTAAATTCATATTGAAAACTACAGTCCTTGATTTTCTGCAGCAAGCACTGCAAGTCTTCTTTGATTTCAGCAAGCAGGGTTGTGTCATCTGCATAACACAGGTTGTTGAAAAGTGAGCCCCGCCTCCTGGATAATCTGTTATGCATATAGATTGAAAAGGTATGGAGATAGGACACATTCCTGATGTACACCCTTACCGATTTTGAACCACGCAGTGTGTCCTTGCTCTGTTCTGATGACTGCCTGGTCCAAGAATAGGTTTTGCATAAGCACAATTAAATGTTCTGCAATTCCCATTCTTCTCAGAGTCAGCCACAATCTGTTGTGATCCACACAGTCAATTGCCTTTGCATGCTTCTTACTAGACTCTAATTTCAACATGTGAAAAAGAAAAATCTACCTTATTTTCCATAGCAAAATATGAAGGAATCACACACACATACAAATATATGTAAACTCAGAGGAATAGGAAAATAGAGAAAAGTTGTTCTTCATGAATGAAAATTTTGAATTGTAAAATATTTTTTGTTTTGCTGTTGTTATGTGCCGTTGAGTTGCTTGTGACTCATAGCGACCCTATGGACAAAAGCCCTAAACCCTGTTATACCCTGTGTCAACCTCATTGTCTCTGACACACTCCCGCCACCCCAATCACTGAATCAGTCCATCTCACCGAGGGTCTTCCTCTCCTGCACCATCCCTCCACTCTCTCAAATATGACATCCTTTTCCAAGGACCAGTCCCTCCTTGCAACATGCCCAAAGTATGTCAGATTAAGCTTCAGAATCCTTGACTCAAAGGAGCAGACCAGCCTCACCCTCTCCAGGACAAACCTGTTTGTTCTAGCAGTCCATGGTATATTCAACACTCTTTTCTAGCACTACAGCTCAAAGACATCAATTCTCTTCCTATCATTCTTAGTCACTGTCCAGCTCTCCAATACATAGTCACTGTCCAGCTCTCCTTATTTTCCAGCCTGGCATTATTGCTTTCCCAACGCAATTCGTTGCTTGATTTCCTGGATGCTGTTACCAAGAGTGTTGACCATGGAGCCAAGCAAATCAAAACTGTTAACTATCTCAATCTCTTCACTATCCATCATGATGAGATGGTGAGAATCTCCAGTGGTGAGAATCTTTGTTTTCTTGATGTTGGGCTTCAATCCATATTGAAGGCTGCAGTCTTTTACCTTCTGCAGCAAGTGCTTCAGGTCCTTCTCAGTTTTAGCAAGCAGGACTGTGTCATCTACATAACACAGGCTGTTGATGAATCTCCCACCAATCCTAATGCCACATTCCTCCTCATATATAGCTCAGCATACTGGATGATCAGTTCTGCATGCAGATTGAAAAGGTATAGAGACAGAATACATCTCTGATGGGCCCTCACCTTGATTTTGAAACTTGTAGTGTCTCCTTGCTCTGTTCTGATGACTACCTCTTGGTTCAAGTACAGGTTTCACATAAGTACAATCAAATGTTCTGGGATTCCCATTCTTCTCAGAGTCAGCCACAGCTTGTTGTGACCCACACAGTCGAAAACCTTTGTATAGTCAATGAAGCACAGATAGACATTTATCTGGCACTCTCTTTTTTCTGCCAAGATCCATCTAACATTAGCTATAATATCCCTAGTACCACGACCTTTTGTAAACCCAGCCTTCAAGAAAATGTTTTAGAGAAACATATTTTTTAAATGATACTAATTACCCAACAACTTCAAATAAGAACAAAAACTTTCCAAACAGAGCAACTTTAGCAGTCCATTTTAGTAAATGCCTAAAAGTTTACAATTAAAAGACGAGTTGCTGTATTGCAAACAGTTCTTCTAAAAACTGAAAATTTCCTTTTTCATAAGTGAATTAAACATTTTAACTGTGAGTTATATTTGTTCAATGAATTACTTATAGACAATTTTAAGAGTCAATTTTTGCTAAAAGGGCAACCTTTGTACAAAAACCAAGCTCAGAAAGTAGAAAGGGATAGAAAAGATGGGCAGAATGAAACAGGAAACTAAAAAAGGAAGATAGACAGGATAGTAGTCAATGCCAGAAAGCAAAATGGGTATCAATTTTTTGAACGGGAAACTAATTTTCCCCTGTAAACTTTTGTATAAACCACCAAAAAAAAGTCTAAAAACAAATAAATTGCTTCCTTCTTTAGTGTAAATCTCAACTTCAGTTCTGTGAAGATTATTTTCTTAAATGTTAAAGCACGTAATTATGATAATCCTTTTCTCCTTCAATTCTTCTTTCTCTTCTGTCTTTCTTCCTCTTTCCTTCCTTCATTTCTTTGTTTTTAAAAATAAATCTACAACTATAGAATCATTGTTCTCGTTAAAACTTCCTTTTCCTCCCCACCCACCCCTAAACATCATCTCCTCCCTCCCCTTCTGAGAAGTTCTTAGGGAAGAGAATATAGATGGACCAATATTTAATGTAGTCTGGTTCTTAAATAAAAGTTAAACTCCAGATACCTGGAAAATGCTTACATTCCACCAAGGCTGCAATCGTTCTCTTACTTACCAATTCAAATTTTAAATTAAACTAAGCCCTGGTCTTTCTTGGTTCCAGCCCTTTTCTTTTGGCAAAGGTTGAATTCTTGGTTCAAAGAAAAGACTTTTTTCTTTTTCTTTTCTTTTCTTTTTTTTTAAAGTCACTCAAGGCTTCTTGGACATTGGATGGCTTTCACAAAGTACCATTTTGTTGAATACAAAATAATAAGAAACAGCTGGGCTACATTTCCTCTGAAATACACATTTAGCTAAAAATTAAAGAAAGAAAAAGTAATAAAAAACACTGAGGAAAACACTTTTTGGTTTTGTCAAGACCCAAACCAGCTGAGAGGAAGAGAGGATGAGAGAGAAGAAAAAAGAATAGTCTCAAATATTTTGCCAAACAGTCTTTCCCTCTGAGGTACTGATGCCCTAAATAAAATAGTACAAGACACAGAATTAGTCTTAACTGACTCTGGAAAAATTTGAGTCTGTTAACATGAAGAAGTTTCAATAAATATTTCTCCTCTCTTCTAACCCAAGAATAGTTGCAGTATTTTTTTTAACCAGTGTCCAATTTGCCAATCTCTCCCTGATAGAGTAATGGTTCCTAAATAGAGGAGTTGAATTTAAAAGAAAACTTAAGTTTTAGCCACTTAAATTCTTGGAAAAATGTTTGTACTACAAATAGTAAATAAATAATAAAATTGATTCCAAGGAATAAAAAGTTCTAGCTAGGTCTCTGCCAAGTTGCTTTCATCATACAAGGGGGGGGGAACCCCCAAAACAGCAAATAGTCAATCTTGCCTCGAATTATAGACAAAATGGGTCCATATGGGGTGATGTTGACTTAAATTCATTTTAACAAACACTATTCAGCACCTACCAAGATCAAATCATAGAATGAGGTACTATAAGAGGATTCAGAAGGGAACATGATGCTACTCAGGTCAAGAAGCTCAGAAATGGGGGGGGGGACAAAGGGTGGGGGAAGGCAATGCAAAATATGTTGTTGTTGTTGTTATGTGCCATCGAGTCACTTGTGACTCATAGCGACCCTATGTACAATAGCCCTAAACTATGCTCTATCCTGTACCAATCGCATGGTTTCTGATACACCTATCCCGATTACCCCAGTCACTGAATCAACCCACCTCCTAGAGGGTCTTCCCCTCTTTATAACATTATAACATGTCCAAAGTATGTCAGACAAAGCTCCAGAATCCTTGCCTCTAAAGAGCATCCTGGTTTAACTCTTTCCAGGTTGAATCTGTTTGTTTTCTTAACAGTCCATGGTATGTTCAATACTCTTCTCCAGCACCACAGCTCAAAGGCATCAATTCTCCTATCCTCCTATCCTATCCTAACCAACTCTCTGATGCATAACAAGTGATTGCAAAGACCATGGCCTGTATCAGATACACCTTAGTCTCCAGAGTGACACCCTTACTCTTCAGTATGCTGGAGAGGTCCCTAACAGCAGACTTTCCCATTGCAATACATTTTTTCATATTCAATATAGAATATGCAAAATATAGAATGAGTTAATTGCAACTCATGCCAACCCAGCACTGGGTTTGAGCACCTGGTGGATTCCAGCCACTGACTTTTGATTAGCAGCCTGACATTTTACTCGTCTTATCACTATTGTTATTGTTAAACTCTTTAGAGTCGAGTACACTATGAACAACAGATGTGAACCCTGTTGTAACCTGCACCATCCTCATCATATCCAACACACTTGAACTGATTGCTGCAGTCTCTGTGTAAACTTATTTCATTGAGGTTCTTCTTCTCTTTTGCTGTCCCTTCAAACCTTTCCAAGCATGTCTCTTTCTAAAGAATTGTTCCTCCTAACAACATCTCTAAACTATGTGAGACAAAACTTTGTCCAGGAGGCTCTATCTCCAAGACATATCTGTTCATTCTTTCTGTACTGTATGGAATATTCAGCACTTTTATTGATTCTTCTTCTGTTATCCTTATTCATTTCCTAGATCTCAGACACATCAGGTATATCTTAGTCTTCAAACTGACATCATTGCTCCTCAATAATGTGGAGAGAACTTTGACATCAGACTTTCCCAATGCAATATATCTCCTGATCTCCTGACTGTTGGTATGAAAGGTTTTGATTGTGGATCCAAGTAAGATGAAATTGTTGACAATTTCAATCTTTTATCCACTTATCATGATGTTGTCTATTGATTCGGTGGGAAGGACTTTTGTCTTCTTAATGTTGAGATGTAATCCATATTGCAAGATTTTTATAGACAAGATTGTAGTATTTCATCTTCTGTAGCAAGAACTTTAAGTCCTATTTCAGGTTATTGATAAGTCTCCCTTCTGTATAAACCCTATGAATTATAGAATAGGACCAGAAAAAATCAAGTCCCATTGTCAGCTGGCTTATTTCACTCTACTATCACGTGAAGCTACCATGAGTAGGATCCTTTTTGACAGCGAATTGTCTAGTACTGCTTTATCTTTCAGCCTCTAATCACTGCCCCATCAGTAAACTCGATGCCACCCTGCTTTCCTAAAATCCAGCATCTCTAGTCTTACCTACATCTAAATAATTACTAGAGGACCCAATTGTACGTGGTGCTTAAAGGATGTTTAAAAACACAGTAGGAATTAATTCAACTCTGATTGGGCTCTTTCTCAAGGTCTGGTTTCCTGGTGTTAAGGAGTCATGCTGCAAGTCCAAAGACCAGCAGTTTGGATGCACCAGCCTCTCAGAGGGAGAAAGATGGGCAATCTCCTCCACTGAGATTTATAGCCTTTGAAAATCTACCAGAGATCTATGAATCTAGCCTGATTCAATTGCACATGAAAACTTCCTTATAGTGTCTATAAGTAGTATTTTGCAAATTCTTCTCTCTATGATGTATTGAAAAAATATCTAGTAAAACACATACAGAAACTCAAGGGTAGAGAGAGGGGTGAGGATGGGTAGGGGTGAAACCACAGGGATGCACAGTTTGGTGGTTGGAGTGGGAGAAAGCAAATGGGAAGAATCTGAGCAAAATTGTGGTAATGATGGGCAAAATCTAATGGTGAGTCATTTTATAAAACAGAATGCATGAGAATGGTGCATAAAACACAATGAATGAATGAATAGTGTGAAACACAATGTATATTTGTAAAAAAGTGTTATTCTAATAAAATAATATAGTAACAGCAATGGAAAAAATAGAAGGATAACTAGTAAGATGTGGATAAAACTACAGAGGAAGGAATGGGGAAAGGAAGGTTGAGGATGGAGAAAACACAAGGTCACAGCGTTTGGTGGGAGAAGGAGGAGGTGAAAGAAAAAGGGAAGATCCAGTGGGATCTGCAAACACAGAGTAATAGTGGGCATAGATCAATGGTGATTAACTTTATAAACCACAATGTAAGGGGACAATTATATGAAATACAATGTGAACGAAGCAATGTGTAAAACATAAGGTACATGAGTGAAATAAAGGTATACAAATTTTGTATGCAAACTAATATAAAAAAACTTAAAAAATATTTTTAAAAAGAAAAGACTTCTGAACTATATCTAGAGTCAGATGACCTGGCGTGAGGGACAAGGTAGCTGCCAGTCAGGCTGTGTGACAGGGAGCAAATCCTTCTACAAAAGGAGTTTAGAAAACCTTCACTGCTTTATTCTGTGACTGATTATAAGGTTCAAAGTGAAAAAAAAAGACAAAAATTTTTCAACTTTTATTATATCATAACACGAATTAAAATGTCATCTGAAAAATGCATTTCAGTGGAATAGTGTATTTCCTTGGGGCTGGAATAAGTGAAATATCACTACATTCGGTTCTGTTTTACAAAGAACACAAACAATTGGGGGTTTCTCAGAAAACCTTCTGGGTTTTTCTAGCCATGTTAAGTCAGGCCACAAGCCACTTGCTTCTGCTGCAGACTTGAATACCAGAATGCTCTTGATGGCAAATATTCTGTTTGAGAACAGAAACCTAAGCCAGCCTCCAGTGTAATAGTATTGTTCTTTTTCTGTTACTGTTTGTTATGTGTGCAGTTAAGTCAGAACTGACACATATCTAACCCTCCAATGGGCGTTCAGAGGCAGTAAATTACGTGGGAGTTGATTGCTCACCCTTCTCCCATAGAGCAGCTCATCATGCTGGCTCCTAGAAAAACTTGTCAAGTCATTTTACAAATGTAATCCTGGCATTTGTAAACCTCACCTCTCTTCCTTTCTGTCCCAGATATACCATGCAAGGACATGTCTGTTTAAAAACCCAAGGAAGAAAGGAACATGTGCTCTGAAAGAATAGAAACCTCAACATTAAACAGCAAAATCCAGACCAAGAAAGTGCAAAATGAATGTTTGCCTACTTTTCAAACATCTGGAAGAATGTCTCGATCCTTCCAGGACTAATTTCCTCAAAATACTTTGTCCTTTAATAGGTTGGCAGAGGTCTAAGATGTAAACTGCTATAGTTACGATGACCCAAGCCCACTCTCCCCAGCACATTCATAATCTCACTGCTGTCCAGTCAATTCTCACCATAGTGACAAGAAGTTGAACTGCCCCATAGAGTTCCCAAAGGCTATAAATCTTTACAGGAGAAAAATAATGCATGTTTGTCCCTTGGAAAGCTGTTGGGTTTCATCTTCTGACTTTCAGTTAGCAGTGAATTACTTTGATCACTACACTACTAGAGTAAAAAAGGAGTTTCCCTTAAAGTGTCATGGTAACCACATGTGTGCTGACTGTGCTCCATTGCCGTTTTCATTGACTATTTTTTCCTATGTGGATCCTCAGGCCTGTCTTGTTGCTCTGTGCCCTAGAATTGGAACAGATGCATAGCTGACCTTCCAGTGGGTTTTTCAGAGGCACTAAATCAACAGGAGGAGATTGTCCATCCTTCTCCCACAGAGCTGTTGATAGATAGGAACTGCCTGTCTTTGGGTTGTCAGTGCAGCTTCTTACCTAGTGGTGTCACTAAGTCATTAAACAACTCTGTTGTTGTTGTTAGGTGTCACTGAATTCAGTATGACTCATAAAGACACTGCCTTATCCTGCGCTATCCTTTTTCTCTCTGACACATTGTGGGCCATTACTGACCAGGAGGCCATTCTGGGTCTCCCAGAAGAGCTGTGGGTGAGCATTAACATTGCTGGTAAGTATATTCGTTTTCTCCTGGACACAAGAGCCTACTATTTGGTCCTAAAAGCCTTCTGACATCCCAACTGACTGTATCAGTCTATCTCATTAAAGGTTTTCCTCTCCTTTGCTGACCCTCCATCTTTCCAAGCATGATGTCCCCTTCCAAGGACTAGCCTTACCTAGCTACATGTGCAAAGTATAAAAGACAATGTTTCTGTGCAACAATGAATGAATGGAAGTCCAAAGCCTCTGTAAATTTTTACTGAAATTAATAACAAATTTAAATTTAAAAAAAAATTAAGTTGGAGCAAGGATGACAATGGATTTATAACTGCTCATGCTAATAACACTATATCGTGGCATGGAGGAGGAATAGTGGAAATGTATCCACATGTACAATATTCTTCTTACCAAAACCATTTATGGAAAAATAGGGACTGCATTGGAACATGTATCTCTAGATTGGAAATGACCATATTGTTAATATTTCTAGCCTTAAGTTTAAAAGATTATAATGTTTGAAATTATTTGTTATATATTTGTTTAAATTTTCCCCTCTTTTAACAACTGGGAGAGGGAAGAGAAAAGACCAGAGAATGGCCAAAATCATTGGGGCAGCTATTGCTGCCAGTTTAGGGCCTGTGTCAGGAAAAAGAAGTCTTACTCATAAACAGTGCCACCCAAAGGTAGTAAAGGATCCTGGTCAGAATTGCTTCCACTGTGGAAAGCTGGGCCACTTCAGTAGACAGTGTCACAGACGAGAGCAACAGATAGGCAAGGGAGTAGAGAGGAAGCTCCCACTCACTTGCTTTAAGTGTACATCTGAAGGACACTTGGCCAAGGGTGGCCCACATCAGGTCCTCGTGGCTGACAGGACTGACAAGCCCCAGCTCCCAGCTGGAAACAAAG
>NW_006399807.1:14749438-14773382 GCF_000299155.1 Elephantulus edwardii | reverse complement strand
ATACGCCATCCCCTTTTCCTTATGAATCAGGGTGAAATCTATCTCAGGGAGGAGTGATAGGGAATGGCAAAGGATACACTGACAAAGGAGATTAATCAGAACTGGCTTTGACAAGCACTGTGGCAATGGGACAATTAAAACAGATTTTCAAGGGGGGAAAAAAAGAGGAATGAACTGGGGAGGAAGGTAGAGAAAATAGTGCAACAATGAATGAATGGAAACACAAAATCTCTGTACATGTTCATTAAAATTAATAATTTTTTTTAAACAAGACAATGTTTTGCCATCTTTGTCTCCATGATGCACCCAGGTTGTACTTTCTCCAAGCAAACTCCCAATTTTAAGTTAGCAGCAAGCACAATTACAATGTATTAAAGAAAGAAAATATTTCATTATGCTCTTCATTTATGCTCACAAGAAAATAGGCTCCAACCACTACTTCCACTTAAATAAAAGTATTTTGAAATATGACTATCCATGGAGAATATGAAGGGGAAAAAAGCCTACATACATGGCATTTGCAGATGTCTTAAAGTCCTTCCATAAGACCTCATTCCCTTGTTTATGCCACCCTGCCCATTAGGTTAAAAATTCTGATTTAACCCACCAGTATTCACCCCTCCCAATCCCTTCGGTGCAGTCAGTACCATTTAACAACATGATTCTGAGATTTTCTGTGTTGTTCACAATGTCCTACTGAGCCACTGATCTTCAGTCTTTACTCTTATATTCCTGCTTTCCAGCCTGGGACTCTCCTTCCAGATATCTGGCTTGAAGTCTTATTTCTGTACATTTGTTACATCCTTTTTAGACTTGATCCACTGCTTCTCCCCTCCTCTTGATTATAATTCCTATAGTTTCTCTATTTAAATTTTAATCATTTTATAAACTTCCATATATATTCAATTCAGCCCCTGGAAATCTGCAACTCTAATGCACGCGCGCAAACACACACACACACACACACACACGCACACACACACACACATTTGAAATCCACTCTTCTCTGTTCAGATATATACCATGGAAACGTAATTCTAAATTTTTCTTGGCTGTAGAATTTGATCTAGGTTAAAATTTCTAAAAATGCTTGTAGGTGAAGTAATATTTGTACAATTATCTTTCGATTGTATTTTTACGTGCATAATTACCATGCCTTTGTTTCCTTGAAGAGTTTATTGAGAAGGGTTTGCCAAGTGAATAGAATGGAGAGAAGAAACTATGAAAATAGGAAAGAAGGTATTGGCAAGTGAGAGTAAAGTTAATAATTTTCTTGTTTCTCAGTTTTGCTTAGAAAGTGTAGAAGCCGAAGTGTAGAAAATTCAGAGAATGCCTGCCTGATGGAAAATGCTTGGTTTATTGCTGAGAGTGTTTTAGATGATGTGGCACGCTGCCATGCCTTTGGCATTGACCACCACTAACTAAAACGTGTATACATATAGTGTTGATGTGTGTCTGATGAGAAAGGGACTGAGTGCATTCACGAGGCCTCTCCTGAACTGGAGGGTGGACTAAGCATGCTCCCAAGGCAGTGATCCTCAGCAGATCAATAGACGTAGTTCAGCAAGCCGATCAAACCAGACAGCCTGACTTTCTCTTACCCAACAGAATCTTGAATTTATAAAATGCATTCACATCTCATCATGTAGGGATTTATGCATGCAAGTCCACTATCATTAAAGAGTTATGTACATACATTCCCCTTTCCATTGTAGCGATGGATTACAAACCTTTAACGATAGTAAATTATTCTCTGTGCTTTAGACTATGGATTACTCTGTGGAATTTTCTAGGCTATTCTGTCCAGCACTGCAGCACTAATGAGGTGTTATTTATACTATACACTGATTTTCTGCTTTATTTTCCTTGAAGTTTCTCCTTGTTCCATCTTTTTTGATTTATCATACATTTCACAGAACAAAATATGAAAGCCATTTTTCTGTCATTCTTTAAACTTTAAATGAACAATTTTTTATGAAGTGTAATTTTCAATAACAATGAAATATTAGAAACCTTTCTTGTAGTTCCTTTCTCCTTTCCTGCCTCATCTTATTTTTTAGTTTGTGTTTTGGGTTGAGGTTTCTTTTTTTCTTTTTCTACTTTCTTTTCTTTATAGTTTCTCACCAGTGCTGTCTCTGATTGTTATAGAAGTAAGGATCCAGTCAGGAAGGGGGAATCAAAAATACTTTCTCATGACTGATTGCTTAAAACCAAGATACACAAGACACAGGAATTAGTGGCATAATTGTATAGATTTGAACTTGAAATAGCATTGAAGTAATTTTTTCAGGAAAAGATAGACATTTGCCTTTAGTATTGGCTTTTTCTTGGGGAGTTCTGGTGGTCTGGTCCATAGGGAGGTGTGCTTCTAATCCAAAGGCAGTACCACTCTGAGGGTTTTTTTTCTTGGGAGAAAAAGGAACAATCTCTTTGTGTGTAACTTTCAGCTTCAAAACCTTTCTGAAAAAAGGCACATGTTGGTTTTCTCAGAGTGCTGGTTTGATAGGGATGGCTAAATCAGAAGTTGACTATCTAAAATTGGTTTTTAAGTTATGAGGCATGAAGTAGCTGACTTACATGCTTTTAAGAATGTAATTATTAGTATGGTGACTGTTAAGAGGGGGAAAAACACAACATACATGAACAAATGAAAGATTGTATAAAACACAAGGTATACGCATGAAACACAATGTATATGAATGAGTGTATGCAAACCAACAAAAATTGGTACTTTAAAGAAAAAAATGTGCTGAAGGATAACCTATGCATCAATTCTGACTCAACAGCAATGTGTTTGAGATTTGCATCTAATGAAACTCTCGTGCCATTGTTGTTGTTGTTATGTGCCGTCAAGTTGCTTGTGACTCGCAGTGACCCTATGTACAACAGCCCTGAAAATTTGCTCTATCCTGTGCCAACTTTAATGTCTCTGACACACCTACTTTCATTACCTCAGTCACAGAATCAATACATCTCATTGATGATCTTCCTCTCTTTCTCTGTCCCTCCACCCTTCCAAGCATGATGTCCCTCTTCAAGGACTGGTCCCTCCTTGCAGCATGCCCAAAGTATATCAGGCGTTTGCTCATATGTTTTGTCATGAAATTCTTCTGTGTCAGCCAATTCCTTTTGGTACAATGACTTTTATACTCCTTTCATCTTCTTTTAGTGTTTCTTGAATCATGCAATATTCTGCCCAAATCTTCCTTAAGTCTTGAAACTCATGGCTCAAATTTGTTTTTCAATTTCTTTAGCTTAAGAAATGCTGAGGAGTTTGGCCTTTTCAATTTTCCACAGTAAATTTAATTGCTATCTCAAAGTGTGGATATCTCCAACAATTCAAATACACCAGCAGCTTATCAAGACAAAAATAGGCTGTTTACCTCATTGAAATTTACGGCCTTGGAAATCCAAAAGGGTCTGGATTATTATAAGTTAGAACTGATTCGATTGCAGTGAGTGAGTAAGTAAGTGAGACTTGAATATATAAGGTGAACAACGACTAATAATTTTCTATGTTGTTATAATTATGCCCTTTTTAATTACTCAATTTGGATTCTAACAACCACAATGCCATTTTCTGACCTCTGATCAGAAGCTTTGACCAGAAAAATGTCTATCTGTGTTTCCTTGATAATGCAAAGGCATTTGACTATGTGGATCATAACAAATTGTGGTTAACCTTGAGAAGAATGGGAGTTCCAGAATACTTAATTGTGCTTATACGAAAACTGTACTCGAATAGGAGACAGTTGTCAGAACAGAGCATGGTTCAAAATCAGAAAAGCTGTATGTCAAGGATGCATCATATCACCATATTTTCCAAATTGACATGCAGAATAGATCATTAGGAGGCTGGACTGTATGAGGTGGAAAGTGGCATCAGAATTTGAGGAAGACTAATTGCCAACCTGTGTCATGCAGATGACACAACCTTGCTTGCTGAAACCAAGTAAGACCTAAAGTATTTGCTGCAGAAGGTCAAGGACTACATCAACATCAAGAAAACAAAGATTCTCATCACTGGGCCAATTGGAAGTAACGCAATAGATGGAGAAGAGATTGAGATTGTTAACAGGTTCAGCTTGTTTGGCTCCACAATAAACACTCTTGGTACCTGTAGCTAGGATATCAAAAGATGAACTTCATTGGAAAAGTGTGCTGTCAAGGCCCTCTCCAGAGTACTGATGAGTAATGATGTCAGTTTAGAGACTAAGGTGAGCCTGATCCAAGCCATGGTCATCACAATAACTTGCTATGCCTCAGAGAGCTAGACAATGAGTAAAGATAGAAGAAGAATTGATGTATTTCAGTTGTGGTGCTGGAGAAGAGTATTGAACACATGGACTGCCAAGAAAACAAACAGATCTGTCCTGGAAAGGGTAAAATCAAGCTACTCATTGGAGTCAAGGATTTCTGAAGGGCCATCTCATGTACTTTGGGCACATGGCTTGGAGGGACCAGTCTTTGGAGAAGGACTTCATACTTGAAAAGGTAGAGGAATAGCGCAGGCAATGAAGACCCCAGATTAAATGGATTGGCACAGTAACTGTGGTAATAGAGACAGGTGTGTCAGGGGCAATGAGATTGGCTCAAGATCGAGCAGAGTTTAGAGCTATTGTAAATAGGGTCGCTATGAGTCGTGACTTGATGTCACTTAACAACAATAACATGGAAGCTCTAGAAAAATTTATTCTTTCTCTATATCTGTTCAATATGTATGCTGAGCAAAAAATTTGAGAGTGTTGACTTTATTTATGAAGAAGAATGTGGCATCAGGATTGGAGGATGACTCATCAACAGTCATCATTTTGTATATGACATGACCTTTCTTACTGAAAGTGAAGATGACTTAAACACTTGCAGCAGAAGATCAGATATTATATAACCTTTACAATCTTTGATGTTGAGATATAATATGAATTATATCTCAATATCAAGAAAACAAAAAATCTTCACCACTGGACCAATAGGCAACATCATGATAGATGAAGGAAAGACTGAATTTTCCCATGATGTCGGACCCATAGTCAACATTCTTGGAACCACAGTCAAGAAATAAAAAGACATGTTTCATTGAACAAGATGTTAAGAAGCAGTTATGTCAGTTTAATGACTAATGTGCATCTGACTCAAGCCATGATCTTTTCAATTACTTGTTATGCATCTGAAACTTGGGTAAAGACTAAGGATGCCAGAAAAGAATTGATGCCTTTGAGTTTTAATGTTGGAGAAGACAGCTGAATAGCCCATGGGTCTCAGTTTCATATCACATATTTTAGGAATTATGTTAGGAGAGGCCAGTCTTTAGGAAAAGACATCATCCTTAGAAAGATGGAGGATCAATGAAGGGAAAAAGACCATTAATGAGATTTATTGGCATACTGACTGAAACAATGGATTCACCTATATCAGAAATAATGAGGATAGGGCAAGATTCAGAGGGTTGTTATGAGTGATAGTGCTAACAGCACCTAACAATAAGAAAATGAGCAAAGTAAGTTGTTCTTGATAGGTGCAATTGAGTTGAGTATGACTCATAGTGACCCTGTGAACAGCAGATTTGAGTCCTGTCTTATCCTTTGCCATCATCACACTTCCAGACACACTCGAGCCCACTATGGCAATCACTGTGTCAATTCACCTGATTGATGGTCTTCCTTTCCCTCACCAACACTTCACCCTTCCAAGCATCATTTCAACTAACTACCAATCTGGGCTCTGCACTACTGTAACTGTCTGTGTTCCTCTACTGTTCATAGAGTTTTCAAAGGCCTCTTGTTTAAGAAGTTGATGGGTGATCCTTCTTCCTCATCTGTCTTAACCTGAGAGCTGTACTAAAACCTATCCACCATAGATAACCCTTATTGTATTTGACACACCAGTGACACAGCTTTCAGTATCACAATAACCCACAAGTTATCTTAGTACAGCAAATTGACAGACAAGTGGTGTAACGATTGGAACAGTGTTCCACTCAAACACAACAAACTACCAATTTCGTATATAACTCTAGTAGCAAATCAGAGTTGACATCATCCCTAACTTACAATCACAAAGACCCACTCACTGAGTCCTGATTGGTTTAAACAAGGGGCTTCCAGCCCACAACTGATCGCTAATTCACTCAAAGTGATCAATCAGCTCATACCTGTTACTTATTCAATCAATACAACCCATCAGCTTAATTAAACCAAAGCAACCCAATCATCTCTACACCTGTTTGTTAATTAAGTGAAGATAACTTACCCTCTAGAATCCAACTGATTCAGACAAGAAGCTGTAAACAGTGTGTGTGTGTGTGTGTATTTTAAGTGAAAGGGATTAGCATATTTTTTAAAAAACAAAATGTTCAGTATACATTCCTTTCCATTTTCTTTGTTTGCTAATAATCATTTCCATCAGTTGTGGTGGAACGAAATGGGCTTCTAGCACAATGACGGATAAATCTGATTGCCTTTTCAATAGCCTGAACCCTCTTCTTTCTTCCTTGTTAAGGAAATTTGAGTCACTTGAGGGGTACAAATGACTGACACTAGACTGCAAATCAAAAGGTGGAAGTGAAAGTTAATCCAGAAGCTTCTTGAAGGGAAAGCCTAGAAACCTACTGTTATAATCAGTTGTTGAAAATGCTATGGAGCACCACCCTATGCTGACACACAGAGGTTTGTTATTAATTGGAAATCATTCAACTCACTGATGAAGTTTTTTAGGGAAGATGACTCTTTTAACAACCTTAAAAAACAAGCAACCCAAAATATACTTGTTGAGTTGATTCTGACTCTCAACTACCCCATGTGTGTATAATGTTTTCCACGACTGACTTTTCAGAAAGAGATCACCAGGATTTTCTTTTTAAGTGAACTTGAACTCCAAACCATTTAGTTAGCAACTGAGGCCTTAAGCATTTGTGGCACCCAGGAACCCTTTACCATTCTCAAGTTGGTCTAAATCTAATATAATAATTCCATAATTTTGTAAGGTGATTGACTATAAGCATTGACATACAAGAGATTCAATACTAGTTAACAGCATCTGTAGGAAAATCTGCTGGGAGCTTTTAAGGGGAACAATTTTTTTAGTAATAAAAGAGATTTACAGGAAATATACCTCTTCTTTTCTGAAACAAATACGGTCACGTCTTCATGGGATACTTGGAACTGCTACAGCTATGCTTTTGACCACGAAGGAGCTATCACCAACACATGTGGTGGAAGAGAAAGATGAATAGCCTCTGATGACATCACTTTGTTCCGGAACAACCCTACCCTCCAGATTTCTGGCTATGCTAGATAATGTAAATCTTAGCGCTTAGGCTGCACTGGACCAGTATCTTGCTATCTGCAGTTGAAATCAACTAAGAAAGTACTTCAGAGAGTCTGGCTTTCTTTGAGTGTAACCTAAACTCCCACATCTCAGTTTCTTCATCTATGTAATGGTAAGACTATTTTTACCTGTCTCATAGTCAGGTAAGAAAATTTAATAAATTTACACAAGATAGTGCAACTCAGTAAAGCAAGTAAAATCCACTATGATACATTCTGACTCATAGAGACCCCTTCATTGGGTTTCTGAGGCTATAAATCTTGAAAGGAGGGCACTTAACATCTTTTTTCCACAGAGTAACTGGTGGAACCATATTTTCCACCTTTTATTTTAACAGTATGACATGTTATGCACTTAGCCATGTCAGTAGATGGTAGTCAAAATTATTTAAAACATGTCACCAATTCATACTGATTAAACCTCCTAGTATAGACGCAGCTCACCATGAATAATCTGGATAAAATTTTCACTGATCACTATGATTAAATTTGGTTACTCTAGTCGGTTCAGAAGAGGTTTTCCACTTCCCCCCTTCATTTTCTGTGTTGGCTCTGAAGCTACAGGCTCAGTGCCAGGATCAATACCCTATTACACACAATCATGCATCAAAGAAAATATGAAAGTGCTTTGTATTCATACAAAACTGTATCTCATACAGTTGAGAATCTGTGGTCTTGCTGGAAACTGTAAAGCTAACACAGACATTTTAACTTTTTATTTAAGGGAGAATAATATGACTGGAACTCTTAATTTCCTTTTAGAATAACTCTTCCTGACGCAATACCCCAAAATCTTTTCCTTTGGCCCCCACCAATCTCGTCTTCTGACTAGCCCCATTATTTCTATAATGACCTCTAAGTTGGAACTTCCCACATTACTAGATGTTGGTTCTCTGCTTTTATTCCCAAATAATACAGAAAATGAGCATTTTTTCCTCAAATCCTAAACATGTCTTCCTAAATGTTTAACATTTGTCTTATTTTCTTTATTTTTTCTTATATTGAAACTTTTTTCTTTCCCAGTAACAAGAATGCCAGCACCCTCCTTGCTTATATTATAGCTTTTCTGCGTTCCACAAATCTACACAGAGATATTAAAACTTGAGAATCTGTATTTTCCCCTCTATATTTTCAGACAATCTGATGGTCAGGATACAGGTACAATATTGTAGAGTGGGTAAAATAGGTGCCACCATTTCCAGATAATGTGGCTGTAAATCTTAGCATTTATTTATTGCTTTGTATCCAAAGAAAATCAAGGTTATTTTTTTAAATAAATACTTACAGTTGCTTACTGGTCATTTGTCATATTTTTCTCAGCTGCCCTGCAGTGGAAAACTCTCTATATTGGCATCTGCCATGTGTGGGACGGCAGTGCCCCAAAGTTACCAGAAAGATATCTGCTCTTTCTGATTTCTGACAGTGAAGGAAACAGCCGTGTCTAAAGAATAAACCTATAATATCACAAAAGAAGCAAAGACTAATTGTTCATAGTCTGCTTTGTTGACTGTGATGGTAGAATCCAGTGTCCCAGCCTGCGGTCTATGGTGACACATTTATCAAGCTGTGCTTTCAGACACTCACCTTTGCAGATATTGTCCTCAGGACCAAAAGCCCAAGTGCACTTCCAATAACTTCCTCTTTTGGTGTTTTCGTTGTTGTGATTGTTTTGAAGGTTTTGGCATTGATTTGAGGGTTGGTTTGTTTTTTTTTAGAATTTATTTTTATTCGTTCATTGTTGCACATTTTCTTCTCTCCTCTGGTCTTTTATTTCTAGAGTACAGGTTTCATTTTTATATAAGGCTATGAAAAAGACCGTGGCATGGGCTAAGTACACCTTAGTGAACAAACTAAATTAGAGCTTTCCTTTTTCACACTTTAAAAAGGTCTTTTTTTAGAAGATTTGCATAATATATGTCGTTTGATTTCTTTTTTAAAATTGAGATTTTAGTGAACGTTTACAAAGAGGTTGGGTTTTCACTCACTCATTCACTGATAAGCATTTTCCTCCTTACTCCGGTGTCTATTCACTTTGTAATGTGTGTCTGTTCCAGAGTGTTACGTTTCATACACAGAGCAGAAAAGGAATGGATAGGAATTGAGCACTAGACTGGAATAGGTGAAGGGAAAGACAAACACTTCCTTTTTTCATTAAAAAACAAAAAGGAAAAACATTTCTCTTTGAACCAATCCTGGCTCATTGTGACCCTGTATGTGTGGAGAACAACTGTGCTCCGTAGAGTTTTCAATGGATGATTTTTTTGGAAGCAAATCACCAGAACTTTCTAATGAGGCACTTTGAGTAGACTCAACCCCTCAGTGGTTTGATTAGCAGTGAGCATGTTAATTATTTGTACCTCCTAACAACTTGTTTTTGTACTGAGAGTCTTACTTTTTATGTGTAAGTTAATTTTTTTCTGTTATTTGGATCTAATGAAAACCTAAGTGACACACTTTGCCTTCTCTCTTGCCTCATTATTTCATGGGGATGTAGTTTTTAGAGGCTACAGAGAAGGACATGGGATTAAATTCTCTCATTTACTGGTAGACAACCTTAGGCAATGAACATCTCTGAATATCAGTCTTTACAACTAGAAACCAAACAACAAACCCATTGTTGTTCAGTTGATTTTGACTTCCTAAGAGTCAAGTTGCAAAACTCAAAGTCTTAGACTATTTTACCTAGTGTCATTTCAAATTCTTCCTGTCATTTCCTTCACGTCTTCCTTAGCCAAGCATCCCTCTCTCTAAAGAGGCTTCTTCAACTATTACTGGCTCAATCAGGTACCCCTTCTGTGGGCATCCATCACTTAGATGTATGCACACACGTATCTTATGTTTATGGACTCATTAGGATGCCCATAATCTCTCTCTCTCTCTCTCACACACACACACACACACACACACACTCCATTGAGTTGTAAATAGTTCTTGGCTGACTCTGCAGGAAATTTTTACAGGTTGTAAATCACACACAAAGAGATTGTTCATATTTTCTACAGAGTAATAGGTAGATTCAAACCTTGTACCTTTGTGTTGGCAGTACAGCTCTTTATTCAATAGATTATCTCAGTTCCTTTCATAATCACTAGTCTGCTTATAATTATCCTCTGATAAAGCAAGGTCTGTCTTATTCTCCATTCCACCCACCAACTCTAACACAGTTCTTGGTGCTTAGGATATGCTCAGTGTTTATTGAACATGCTTATGTATGCATATATGTGTGTATATGCATGATTATGGGTACACATATTCCTCGGTGAATTTTTGAGATTAATTATTTTGTAGAATTTCATATGCTCTATGACTTTCATCCTAAACTGCCTTCCCTAAAGTCTCACACTCAGAGAAATATTATTGGCTTTTTATGGACATAACATTTTGATTACTCTGGCTCCAGCAAGTCTGGACTTTGTTCTCTATCCACATATATTTTTAAGGAAGAAGATTTTTTGGTTATGACAGACCAATGTACACACCTGAAACATTTTTTGAATAATCTAAGTGTTAGAATATGTTTCAGGAAGAAGGATTCAGGAAGAATTATAGGAGTCAAGATATGGCAGAGTGGAGTGAATTGGAATGATTAAGGAGGCCCTCATGGATAGGAAAATAAGGATTTGGAGTGCCTTTGGGGAACAGTTTCAGTGAGACAAGCAACATTTTCCCACATATTACAGCCTTGGTAGAGGAAGTGGGTACAGACGATGACTGCTGAAAGGATGGTGATATGGCAATAGAACATAAGAAAGCAAAGAGTAAAGCAGAAAGCCTGAACGGGTGCTAATATTAAGGACTTTTTATTAGCATTCAGTAAAATTGCCTTTTTTTAATATATACATAATGTATACATTTCTTAGTTTTAAACACATGTGTGAATCTCATGTAACCAACATCACAATCAGGTTAAACAGTTGTTCTATTGTTCCAAAATGCCCCTGTGACACACCTTTCTATTCATAGCCAAACTCACCCAAGCAATGGCAATCATTGACCTATTCATTGCTGTAACTTACCTTTTCAAGAATAACATACTAATAGAATAAGAGAATATTATGAAGTAGGCAACATTCTTAGATTGTCTTCTTTTTATTGTTGTTATGTGCCATTGAGTCATTTGTGACTCATAGCGACCCTATGTACAAGAGCTCTAAATCCTGCTCTATCCTGTACCAACCTCACTGTCTCACACACACCTACTCCCGCCACCCCAATCACCATATTGATCCATCTCAACAAGCGTCTTTCTCTCCTGCACTGTCCCTCCACTCTACCAAACATGATGTCCCTTTCAAGGACTGATCCCTCCTTACAACATGCTCAAAGTATGTCAGACGGAGCTTCAGAATATTTGACTCCAAGGAGCAGCCCGGCTCACCCTCTCCATGACAACCTGTTTGTTCTCCTAACAGCCCATGGTATATTCAACACTCATTCTGCACCACAGCTCAAAGGCATGAATTCTCTATCATCCCTAGTCACTGTCCAGCTCTCCGATGCATAGCACTCAATTACAAAGACTATAGCCTTAGTCTCCAGCCTGACATCGTTGCTCTTCAGCACTTTGGAGAGGTCCCTGATATCTGGCTTTCCCAATGCAATTCACCTCTTGATTTCCTACCTGCTGGTACCAAGAGTGCTGGCTGTGTAACAAGCAAACTAAAACTGTTAACTATCTCTATTTCTTCACCATTCATACTGATGCTGCCAATTGGCCCAGTGGTGAGAATCTTTTTTTTGAGATGCATCCAACTAACTTATCAATGGCTAATTCCTTTTAATTGCTGAATAGTGTCCCACTGTGTGAATACACATCAGTTTTTCATTTATTCAGATGTCAAGGGACAAGTGGGTTGTTTCCAAATTTGGTAGTTACTAATAGAGGTTTTATAAATATTCCTGTACACATTTCTTTGTGAATTTAAGTTCTCATTTCTCTGGGAATACCAAGAAATATCTAGAAGTGGAATTGCTAGATGATCATATGAAAAATATGTTTAACTTTAAAAAACATTATGAAATTCTTTAATAGTTGTTGTTTAATAGATGTTGTTGTCAAACCTGTGCTTCAGAATGTGCAAGAGGCTTTGTTACTCTGTATCCTTGCCAGCTTAGTAGGGGTAGCTCATTATAGTTTTAATTTGCATTAACTTAATGACAAAATATATCTTATCGCAGGGTGTTTTTTTAAAATTTTCCATTAATATATCCTCTTTACAGACAAAATACTCATTTTAACATCAAGTTGTGTTCTAAGAATTACGTTTTAAGGACTGTTTATATATTCAGAGACAATATGTGACCTGCAAGAGTTATCTCTCATTTTAAAATTTATATTTTTCATTAGCTTACTATTTCTTTTGCAAATTAAAAGGTTTGACGTTCCAGAAAAGCTCGTGTGTGTGTGCGTATGTACCATGAATCTGCTGTGATATCACCTAAGAACTTTACTGAATTCCAAATTATGAAGATTTTCTTCTTTATTTTCTTTTAAACTTTGAAAAAAATATCTTTGATAATAAATTGGTTCTCTACTTTTAGTTCGTTTTTGTAGAAAGTGTGATGTTGAAGCTGAGGTTAATCTTTTTTTTATTGTTGTTGTTGTTATGTTCCATGAAGTTGATTCTACTCATAGTGACCCTATCAATAGTTCTAAACCTTGCCCTATCCTTAGCCAACCTCACTCTCCCTGACACATCTGACCCCATTGCCACAGTCACTGAGTCAATCCATCTCATCCAGGGTCTTCCTCTCCTGTGCTGATCCTCCACCCTTCTAAGCATGATGTCCTTCTCCAGGGACTGTTCTGTCCTGGTAACATGCCCAAAGTATGTGAATCAGTGTCTAAAGAGAAGAAAATGGGCCATAGAGCACAGGGCCATGAGTGTCTTTCTGAAAGGGCCAGGCGGAGTAAGAATAGCAAAGCCCTTCAGCACTCCAGAGCAGAAAGCAGATAAAGAGCACAAAGTGCAGCCCCATGGTGCCTTTATAACCACAGTAGCCTCAAGGAGGTTCATTTATTTGTTGCTGACTCACAGACTCACAGTTATGGTACCAGCAATGGGGTTCATTAGGGAAGGAAGTTGGAGAGTGCTGGAGACAAAGAATACCACCCAATGCAAATCCAAATTTTAGTCCAACAGTCTCAAGTCATAATTTCTCAATTGCTTTGGTTTCAGTTCAGCAGTCAAATCCAAATCATCCAATAAGGTTTGCCTCCTCCCTCCCTCCCTTCCTTCCATCTTTCCTTCTTTCTTTCCTTCCTCCCTCTCTCCTCCTCTCCTTCCTTCCTTCCTTGCTTCCTTCCTTCCTTCCTTCCTTCCCTCCCTCCCTCCCTCCCTCCCTCCTTCCCTTCTTCCTTCCTTTCTTTTTCCCTCCCTTTCTTTCTTCCTCCCTTTCTTCCTTCCTTTCCTTTTTTCTTCTATTTACCTCCATCTATCATGATGCTACCACTTGACCCAGTAATGAGAATCTTTGTCTTCTTGACATAGAGATGTAATCCATATGAAGGCTGCAGTCCTTGACCTTCAGTAGCAAATGCTTCAAGTCCTCCTCAATTTCAGTGAGCAAGGCTGTGTCAACTGTATAATGCAGGTTGTTGATAAGTCTTTCTCCAATTCTGATGCTACATTCTTCTTCATAAAGTCCAGCCTCCCAAATAATCTGTTCCACATATAGATTTAAAATGTATGGAGAAAGGATACATTCCTGACACACTTATTTCTTGATTTTTGAACCATGCAGTGTTCCTTCACTATGTTTGTACAACAGCTTCCTGGTCTAGGTATAGGTTTTGCATGAGCACAATCCAGTGTTCTGGGATTCCCGTTTTTCTTAATATAAGCCACAATTTATTGTGATCCACATGCCTTTGCATAGTCTATGAAACACAAATAGGCATCCTGCTGGTACTTTCTCCTTTCAGGCAAGACACATCTGACATTGGCAGTAATGTCTTTAGTGCCATGGCCTCTTCTAATCCCAGCTTGTGTTTCTGCCAGCTCTCCGTCAACGTACTGGTCTAATCATCTTATGGATGTTGAGTTGGATCTATGCTCTATGTTGAAAATTCTCTCTTGAATTTCCTTTCACTGTTTCATTTTCATCAAGTTGTAACTAATTCATAATTGACCTTCCTTGTAAACTTCCTTCTTGTAAATTGAGTTTACAAGACTATAAATTGAACAGGAGGAGGTTGCCCATCTTTCTCCCAAGGAGCAACTGGTAGATTCAAACCACTCGTCTTTTATTTGGTAGCACAACTCCTTACCCATTATGCTACCAGAGCTCCTTTTATTTTAAAAATATGTTGCTGCTGTGTGTCATTGAGTCAACTAAGACTCACGGTGATCCTCGGAACCACAGTCTGAGCCTTGCTCTATCCTGAGCCAAGTTCACCATCCCCAACACACCTGACCCCTATCGTCATAGTCACTATGTCAATCCATCTCATCGAGCATCTTCCTCTCTTGAACTGACCTTCTACCTGTCCAAGCATATTCTTTTTCCAAGGATTAACAACATGCTTAAAGTATGTGACAAAGAGTTTCACCTCCTTGCTTCTAAGGAGCACCTTTGTTTCACTTCCTTGAGGACTAGCTTATTTGTTCTCTTGGCAGTTCATGGATGTTTATCACTGTTCTCCAGCATCACTACAAAGGCATTGATTCTTCTTCTGTCATCCTTAGTCATTATGCAGCTTTCAGGTACATACAAGCAGGTGAGAAGGCCATGGTGTGGATCAGGCGTGCCTGAGTCTTTAGGCTTGATATAATTGCTTTTTGAACACTCCGGAGAGGTCCTAGTTGCCCTGTTTTACCAATGCAGCTTGTCTTTTGATGTCCTAACTGCTGATGCCAAGGGTGTTGATTATGGGTGCAAGAAAGATGAAACCATTAATAACTTCAATCCTTTCTCCATTTATCATGATGTTCCAATTGGCCTGGTTATGAGGATTTTTATTTTCTTAATGTTAGATGCAATCCATATTGAAGACTATAATCCTGGATCTTCTGTAGCAAGTCCTCCTCACAGCGGCAAGGAAAATTGTGTCATCTTCATAATACAGATTGTTGATGAGACTTTCTCTAATCTTGATGCCACATTCTTCTTTGTAGAGTCCAGTTATGTTGTTGTTGTTGCAGTTAGGTGCCTTTGAGTCATAGAAGCTCTATGAACAACAGATCTGAACCCTGTCCTATCCTATACCATTCTTATTGTCTCTGATACATTTGAGGCCATTGCTGCAGTCACTGTGTCAATCCCTCTTGCTGAAGGTCTTCTCCACTTTTGCTGACCTTCCCAAGCATGCTGTCCCTTTCCAAGGAATAGCATGTCCTAACAACATGCCCAAAGTATGTGAGACATATTCTTGCTACACTTTTCTAAAGACATTTGCTTGTTATATTGGCAGTACGTGGAATAGTCACTACTCTTGTTCAATATCGCAATTCCAGCTACAGTAAGCCTTAAAATTTGAGTACTGTGATTGTCATTTTTTCATTAGTTTTTATTTTCATTTTTCAACATTATTTTGTCTAATCTAGATCTTTTTCATTTTCATATAAATATTAGGATCAACTTGTTAATTTCTAAAAGAAGTTCTGTTGCAAATTTGGCTGGAATTTATGAAATCCTTAGATATATTTAGGGAGGGGGAGCTCTGGTAATTTGGGGGTAAGGAATAGCACTGTCAACTCAAGATGTGCAGTTTGAATCCACCAGCTGTTCTGTGGGACAAAGATGGAGAATCTCCATCTGATTTACTATCTCCTAAAATCCAATGGACGGTCAACTATGGGTCAGTTCCAACATGATGGTATATAATAACTACAGTCCCTAAGAATGAGTTGAGTCAGATAAAAATTGTTGTTTGTTGTTGATATCCAAGCAATTATCAGAAGGTCAGAAACAAATAAAATGAGCTACAGGAGAGGCACACCAGCCTAATCTCGTTAGTTTATGCTGTTAGAAATGCCTCAGAAAAGTCCTGGATGAGGCGTGATGCACATTCTCCTAGAGCACACAATATTGAATAATGCAAACTTTGAAATACATCACAAGATTAGATTATTGTGATATGTTATATTGGGAGGTAGAGAAGGGAGACACGGGATCAGATCACCTATGGTTGAGAGATTAGATTCCAAAAAAAGACAGCTATGGCCCTCACCAGTCAATCAGGGAGAGAAAGTTGCTTAGATAGACAATATAGATTTGGGTCACAGTTCTTAGAGAAGAAGGAACAAATTTTTCCTGATAAGAAAAATTATTTAAAATTTAGGTGTCTCTTCAATATCATATTGTCTTTGAACAGATTGCCCAAAGATTATTTCATTACTAAGGAAATGTGTTTTCTTTAACTCACTTTTGTTGCTATGCTAGTCAGTTACTAAAGAAGTTTCCAGATTTAGGGAAGTTACATTTTAATATGTAGACTTTTGACAAGTAGAAATTTGTATAACTTTTCCTATAAATTCAGCTTTAGTTTGCTTGGCTCCACAATCAACACTCTTGGCACCAGCAGCCAGGAAATTAAAAGATGTATATGGGAAAGTCTGCTGTTAGAGACCTCTTCAAAGTACTGAAGAGCAATGATGTCACTCTGGATACTAAGGTGCACCTGATATAGGCCACGGTCTTTGCAATTACTTGCTATGTGTTAGAGAGCGAGACAATGACTAGGAATGATATAAGGAGAATTGATGCCTTTGAGCTGTGGTGTTAGAGAAGAGTATTGAATATACCATGGACTGCTAATAGAATGAACAGATTCATCCTGGAGAGGGTTAAACTAGGCTGCTCCTTGAAGGCAAGTATTCTGAAGCTTCACTGGCATATTTTGAACATGTTGTAAGGAGGGACCAGTCCTTGGAGAGGGACATCATGCTCTGGAGGGTGGAGGGACAGCACAGGAGAGGAAGATTCTCTATGAGATGGATTGATTCAGTGACTGGGGGAATGGTGTAGCTGTGTCAAAAACAGTGAGATTAGCACACAATAAAGCAGGGTTAGGGCTGTTGTACATGGGATCACTATGAGTCGCAGGTGACTCGATGGCACATAACAACAACAACAACATCGGTGCTCTTTGAACTAACTGTGCCTATTCTCTAATTAATAAGCTGAACAAAATCTTAGGTACATATTCATTGTACAAGAGGGATCTCCATCCGTTTGATTTGTCAAAATTGTATTTGAACACCCTTCCATCTAGTTCTGGTATGATTTTTTTTTTACTTGTATTCTGACCTCCAAGGATGCCTTGACAATTTTTGTGAGGGAGTAGGAATTTAGAGTGAGAAAAAGCTAAAGGTGACATTTTATAAGTATTTTTTAATAGCTTGTTTTCTTATAATCCAATAACCACAATCTCATCAGTCTACGTTCATCAACAATAAAGCCGAACTCCAGCTATGAGTTGGTTCTAAATAGATGGTACTAGCAACAGTTTATCTTGTTTCTCTTTCCTGAGTCTGACTCCAGATTCTTCTCAATTGTCTTTTACACATTTCTTATTAAAACATCAGATGCTGTCTCAGATGTGCTCATAAGCATGTCCACTGCTTGGGGGTGTCATTGCTGTCTAACTGAGCCTCTTCTGGGTAGACTTGCATACCCCAGTCTCAGATGGCAATACATGACATCCAAGTCTCCTTCAGAGGCCTGAAAACACTTGGAGAACACTAAACTTTTTTCTGGTACTACTAGCACTTTGTTTTATCACAAATTTCTGAAAGCCTTAAACTTTAAATTTCATGAAAGGCCTGTAATAAAGAAATAAGATGCTTTTTTATATCTTATGTTTCTTTCTGACAGAGAGACCCCAAAATTCTAATGAGTTTAGTAAACAGCTCTTTAGGTTTTGTTTAAAATCTAGTCTTTAGTTCAAACTGCCTCCTTAAGGAGGGAAACAATTTGTCTTGATAGAAGATATATTTCGTTTTCTTCCTTCCCAATAATTTTTTATTGTCATTCTTAGGTTGAGTTGGCTATGACTCATAGCCACTCTATGAACAGCTGATCTAAACCTTGTCTTATCTTGCAACCGTCTTCACCAGCTCTGTCATGATTACAACTGTTGAGGTAGTCTCTGTAACAACCCATCTCATTGTGAGTCTTCCTCTCTTTTACTTACCTTCTGCATTAGACACCAATATCATGTCTCTCTCCAAAGACTGGTTCCTCCTGAAAAAAATGCCCAAAATAAGTGAGATGAAAGTTTACCCTTCTTGGCTCTGAAAAGAAATCACTCTGGTTGCACTTTCTTCAAGACAGATTCGGCAGTCCACGGTTTATCCAATACTCTTAGTTAGCAACACAATTCAAAGGTGTCAATTCTTATTCACCCTTTTTGTTGTTGTTGTTGTTGTTTATTGTAAAATTTTATTAATCAATTTTGTTATTCCAAGCTTCTTCTTCTTTGAAGATATGATTTAAACCCTGCAGATTCCGTATTCCTCTATAAAAAGATACTAGATAAAGTCATCTCATCTCACCACTTTCCCAGGCAAACCAAAATATTATGAACCACCCATGAAAATAGGTTTTTAGTGGACTCCTCTCATCAATTTGGCAATCACTCTGGATTTTTCTTCAGAGCTAAACTGATACATCCCTCCCCAATACAATCTTGTATAACAGAGTACTGGAAGCACCTCTGGGAGGAATATTTTAGTATTCTGATATACATACAGGTAAGAAAACTAAGGCTTAAGACATATTAAGAGCTTTTCCAAAAATACTTCTAGCATTTGAAATTTTAATATTAACTGTAACTCAAAAATTTCAAATTCACTGCTGCCAAGTCAGTTCCAACTCATAGTCATCCTCCACCGGGTTTCCAAGGCTATAAATCTCAGTGGGAGAAAATGGCCCATCCTTCTCTTTTTGAATTGCTAGCCAATGCATGGGAACTTCTGGCTGCAAATACAATTGCTCTTGCCACATAACTATAAACAGAAGAATGGAGTCAATCCAGGTAACTATCTGCAACTGTGTGCATCAATTCCAATGGATGAAGCCAACAACAAGCTCTCCTGAATTGAGGATTATGGTAAAACCAGGACTGGATACAGCTCTGCTTGACCAGAATAAGTTTCTTAACTTCTGCAAGCCTCCATTTCTTTAAGTACAAAATAGGGTAAACTAGAATGACCTACAATAAGTCAATATACATGGATTTTAGTCCCCTTTCTAAAATGTCACACTTTCTAAGTAAATGATAGCTAAGTATTCATTCATTCATTATATTTTGAACCAAGGATTATTTGAAAAACTGTATTAAATATACTTTGTTTTTTTTCAAGTAAAAAATATCTTACCAAGAGTAATAAATATCCATAATTTAATTGTCCTCCAACATGTGCACTTAAGTTGATTTTATAAACATTTCTTATGATAGCATGAGAAATATCAATATAACTGCAAAGCAGGATCAGCAAATGGGACGAAGAACATTTCACTCACCAAAATGAGTTAAAGTCTGGTTAAGATTTATACTGTTCATAGTGTATTAAAAATGATAGGTGGTTACATTTCTACCATTTTACTCCAATGAAATATGTAAATATATATTTTTATTTTCAAGATATTTTTAAAATTTCATAATAAGCATGACTGTTTACTTCTGTGAACTTAAACAAAACCATCAGCCTTGTCCCCTGTAATCAGTTGCTGATTTTCTTTTGGTAGAAGCTATAAGTAAAGATTTTTCCCCTAAGCACATTTTCTTTTATATTTTTTTTAAAAAAAGAAGGTCACAGATAAAACCCCTTTCTTCCCAGATAGTCACACTTGGAGGCCATAATCATTATAGGGAAGATAGTGTTAAAAATAAGCCTATTAAAAAGATTTTTAGGTGTTTATTATGTGTTGAGAAGCATGGTAAATTCAGATAAATAAAACATATTCTACTGTCTAGTAAAACAGTAGTGAAACATTTAAAAATAATAAGCAATGCAAGTTCATAAATAAACATTGAAGATTACACATAAAAACAACAATAAGAGCATCAGATCTCTATGAAGCTGATTTGAAGAAACAAAACAAGTCACGGACCACTATCAGAAGACATCAGTGATGCTATTTATTGTCTCTGAAGGAAAGAAAAACCCAAAACTTTTTAAGTCCACCAGAACACTGTGTGTCAACATCACAGACAAGAGACATCTAAGAGGGAACCGTCGACTTCATCAAATTAGGCAACAATTCAAAATGAACAACAGATACAGTTCCAGTGAAACATTTTACACTAATTATTTCCATATCACTATTGCTTAATGCTGAGCTCAGCTCCATGTAGAAGATTGTTCCACTCACTTGTTGAGTCGTAGAGGAGACATAAACGATATAGTGGTGTATATGTGGGTTAAATCTCTAGCTCTCCTAGAGCTTGTATGAATAAAAAATATATTAAACAGTATTCAAATATATAAAAGGCAATGTGACAGAGAAAATCAGGAGTTTTTAATGACTTTTCCAATGGCAAACATTTCAGGTAAGAACTGAAAAGCAGAGAGACCCACCCCACTAAGGATCTGGATGAACCATAATTGAGTAACTTGATATTGTGGTGGAACAGAGATAAAATCAAGTTGGATTGAATGTGGTGAGCAAGGAATAATATGAAATGAAGTTGGAGACCCTAGTGATTATTTGTGTACATTTGTCAACTTAGATATGCTACGATTTTCAGTGGCTTGATAAACACTGGACTAGTTGCGGTTCTGTAATGTAATATAATGTAGTCTCTTTACATAATGTGATCTGATGTGATTAATCACTTGAAAGAAGATTTTCCATGGGGGTGTAGTCTGCATTCAGAATATAAATGGATATTCTAGATATACCCTTCTTGTTGTCTAACCTATGAGTCTTGAGGCATAACCCTGCAGAAGTTTCTGGTCTACACGTTTTGGATTTGTTGGCACCTTATAGCCTCATGAACTAGCAGAGATTTCTAGCCTGCCTCTTGATCTAAGTAAGAGGAGTGCTACCTTGCTTGCAGGTTTAAAAGCAAGGTATTGACAAGAAATATCCAGCATCTTCATGAGTTTCTGAAATTCGGACATTCTGGGGAGTGGCCACTAAAACAATGCCCCAAAGAAGCAAGTAATCAAAAGCCTTAGGCCTCAAAGATGTTGCCCTTCCCTTATGCTGCATTAACTTTCAATCCTCCAGGTTTGTCTCCCTTGAAGACCTTCCCATAATGAGAGAGGAGTGTGAGTGTTACCTCAGTCAGGAAGGATCTAGTATTGTTACCTTATTTCCTCCTAAACCCAGTAATGTCTCAGGGGTCATTTGAAAATCAACTCGACAATAAACTTAGATTTCACAGTCACATACCTGGCGTAACATGATGTATTATAAAATGAGATTTATTCAACTGGTCTTTAGCTTACCCTTCCTCATTTCTTCATGCGAGGAACAGTCCATCTCTCAAATAAAACAAATAACACTGTCAGAAAGTTTATACTAATAATTAGCTTGAATTTATTGCTCAAAAGCACTAAATCTTTCTCCTTCTTAGGCAATGGGAACTTAAAACCATTTGTGCATCATTATCCACATTCCTCCTGAATTATGGTTTAACCAGGTGAAGTGAAAGCTCGTTATTTTCTCAGCCCAACTCCAAATCTTTCAAAACATGTGTGTTTTTCTATACATTCTCTGTCAATCATCAGTATTTCTGTTTCACTGAGGGCTCCAAAATTAAACTTCTATGATGCTATATTTTAATGGAAATCTCCTCTTTTAAATGACTCAGTAATACCCTCCCCTGCTGACATGTAAACTGTTGTCTTAATCTGCTCTCTAACATAATTCCGCATTATTTCCATAACCCAGATTTCTTGCAGGGTGATGAGATAAAGTGAAAACTGCTACAACTGCTTTACTTTAGATAATACCTTCTGATAGACCCATCTACCTTCTTTTTCAATTCTCTTGTTCATTTATCAAACTTTTTGTTCATGTATAGTTGCAGGTTTTCAATATTATGAAGCTATTCTCTGAGCACATGTGAAACCTTGCATTAATGAGTGAAGAGTTGCTCTGCGAACTCAAAGGCAGGTGGTTCGAATCCACCAGCTATTCCATAGGAGAAAGATGGGTAATCTCCTATGCAATTTACAACCTCTGAAAAACCACTAAACAGTCAGCTGTGAGTCGGTTCTGACTCAATAACAATGACAGAGAGTTAATGCCTTTTCCTTTTCTTTATTAATTTTTTAAGTTTTGCAAAGTTTGTGTCTAGTTGTGTCTTTTCAATTTTATTCCTTCAGCAATGTATTTAAAGCCCTTGGATTTAGTTCTCTAACCATATTTCAAGGGACAGAAATAAAAATGGTAAAGTTGAAATTTGTCTTCAAATAAGTCTCGGACATACTGATTGAGACATACACTTGACAGAATGTATTTACTCACCAGCATTCTTGGAATTTTACCAATTGTGACTTTTCACACTTCAAATTCATCCCTTATTACTCAGAGTCAATTTAATTAATTGGCAATACTCTCCCGATTGTGACAGTATCCCCAGGTTTTGCTTTGGTTGGCAGAAATTCTCACATTGTTTGACACCAAACAATCACTGACTTAAAAATTAGTCAGAAATGACACACAAGGAGTTGAATTCCAGAGCAACAACTCATTAGCCTAGATCTCTAGTTTGTTTCTTTTGGACTTGATCTACTTTAAAATATTCTGACCAAATAATTAAAAAGAAAGGGAACCTATTCTCTGTGGTCTTCTGTGCTTACCAATATGTAACTGTTCATTTTAAAAGTGTAAGTTGGAAAATTGCTACCAAGCCAAAAAAACTGGAGCACAATCTAAATACTTCAAGAAAAATAAAAACCTGAGTCTGACTTGTTTGCTATTTGAGACTCTGAATCTAGATGGTGCCAAATGCAAGTCTTGCTAACCCTGCCATATACCTAACATCATAACAAGTCACTCAGAAAGTCTAGTCAACATCATGACTCTCTCTAAACATTTCTCCCAGTATCCTTTAGTGGAAGTTTAAATTTCACATCTTTAGGCTAAAATGGAATTCCTTAAGCCTTTCCTTGCATGACTTGTTTTGAAACAGAATAAGCTTTCTCCTGATTGAGCAAAATAATTATGGCTGTGTGCAGTTTCCAAGATTTGAATTGGGAGTAAATCTTAGCAGAGTAAGAAATCTGGCACCACTCTTTACTGGGTATTAAAAAAATGGGTTTAGGGCATGTGCTATTAGAAAAGTTTAGGAAGGGTTTGGTATTTTGGAAAAATATATCACCACCACCTAAATAGCAGAGCAAGTAGACAGACCTCTGCTATACCACTCATCCAAATAGTTCATATTAAATGAATAAATACTATAAAGGCCCATTATATTGTCCAGTGTCTAGGTCACGTAAGAACATCTGATTCCTCCAAAGCTTTATTGACTACATCCACCAGTAGTTACTCTTTCAAAGTTAGTATGAAACACTTTTTTAGTGGGAAAGAAACAATTATGTAGGGTAGACAGCTCTCCTAGTTTTCCCATTGACATATTTCAGCTAACAGATGCTGTCCTGGATGTGCTCACCAAGTTGTGCCAAGAAATCTGGAGAATGACTACTTGGCCAACT